>NW_014557143.1:258544-307837 GCF_001313825.1 Dinoponera quadriceps | reverse complement strand
AACAGTAAATTATTTTTCTTTAATGACATTTCTACGATGCACTTTCGGGCATTATCAATAATGGATTGGCTTTAGCCCACTTTCAAAGTAATGTTTTTAAATATTGAAATAACTGCAAAAATTTATGTCAGAAATTATCGTATACTTTGAATATATTTAACCGCAAAATGTTGTTTATGACAGCTAACTTCAAGTTGTACAAGTTATTACAGTCAACAAAAAAATTGACAAATGAATTTAGGCCACTTTCAAAATAAATGGCTCATATATATATATATATATATATATATATATATAAATAATCTGCACTTGTATTTGATTCTATTTACGATGCGAGATATGCATTCAATTTATAGCACCTTCCTCTTTATTTATATCGCGAGAAACTCCCAGGATTTCGAGAGAGAAACACGGCGCACGATAAAAAAAATTTCGAAGATACTTATTCGGAAATAATCACATCACTCATTGAGTTATTACCTCTGTGAAACTCAGGATAACCGCCGACCACGCGGCTGCGACCACTCTGGGCAAGGAGGCGCGTCGCTGGTCGACGAGGATCGCCCGTGAAGTCAGCGGCATCCGCGAGAACAACCGGAAGCTGCAGACGATGCTGCAGCTTAAAGAAGCCGGTCAAAAGGTGCGTCAACGCAGTGTCCTGTACGAATAATTCATATTTGATTACCTACTAAAGTTACGTTTAGTTATTCATTGAAACGTCTTATTTACTAAAAATCGAAGCTATTTATATACTGGGAGAGAAAATGATCCTTCGTTCTAAGCTTGTTCTTTCTTATTCTCTCTGTTAGACTGATCCGAATGATCCTAATGGTCCAGATTTAGACACTAAGATCGACGAGCTGAGACACGCCATTCGACGAGCAGAGGTGAGACTTTCGTGTGTACATCTCGTCGTATTATATCTTGAATATCTTGAAAACGGAGCAATTGGCTAAAAAATGCTTCAGACAAAAGTCGTAGGGTTTAGAAGGGGACATAAATCGATGACCTTCTAACACAATTTTTTCCCATTGCGCACAGACTGCAAAACTGAAAGCAGAAGCAAGGATAGAATGTCTCCGACACGGTGGGGGTTCGTAATATTCACCGTTTAATATTACTTTTATTACTTAATACTATTTAAATATTAATTTAGATAATTAATTAGCCTATCTACATTTTTCTTCCTTGCCCTTTTCCAGTGAACGTGGACGAATTTCTGCAAGAGGCCGAGACACTCAGCGTTCAGGATATGCCGCGCTCCGCCAGTTCCCTCTCGGTTAGAACAGACGCATCTGGTGCCGCGGTGAGTACGCAACTTTACTCGACTGAAAAGTCTTCCGTGAAAGAAAAGAACTACGTAGAATAAGATAGAAGGAATTGGATAGACGAGGGACTGAATTTCCACGGGTCTTTGAAATCCATTCGCAGGAGCATCCGTCCTCAGACTCGTTCTACGACAGCGACGGTGACGGCGGCAGCGACCTGACGACCGTTGAACGTCCCGGAAGCGGCAGGAACGCGCCGCAGCAGGAGGAAGAAGTTGCCGAAGAGAGACAGAGGCACGACAGCGCCGAGGTCGATGGTACGTCGGGGATTTCCTGATCGAACGGGACCGAAACCAAAGTCCACGCTGCGTAAAAATGTCTTTTACTCACCTTCAATAATTTTGTTTAATTTTAATAATAATAATAAACTAATTAATTATAAATATATTATATAAATAAATTATAAATAAAATAATTGTTAATTTTCACACTTGACGGATAGAGAAAGTCCGGAGAAAATATGATATATCGATTATCCGTTAATTACAAAGTTATCTGCTTTTTTTTGTAGCATTGTTGGAGCAGGAGAAACAACGAATAGAGGAGTTGACGGCGGGTTGGGACGATCCCACGGCGGTGGACTGGGACAACGAGGAGAAGGACGAGCAGGAGACGCACGAGACACAGGAAATGATCTCCAGCCAACCCATTTACAAGTGCACTGCTCTCTATTCATACACAGTAAGCTGTCCGCGAGGCAGAAAGCGGAATGTAGCGGCCCATTTTTTTCTTTTATCCGGCCTCTCCTGTCGCTTTTATGTTACTATCGTCATTTATTCGATCTCACCAGGCGCAGAATCCGGACGAGCTGTCGATCGTGGAGAGCGAGCAGCTGGACGTGGTCGGCGAGGGCGACGGCGACGGTTGGCTGAAGGCGCGCAACTACCGGGGCGAGGAAGGTTTCGTGCCGCAGAACTACCTGGACGTGGAGCGGGAACCGGAAGGGCCGACTTCCGGCGGGCTCACTTCGCAAGGCCCGGCGGGCCTGGTCCAGCAGATCTCCTTCTCGTCCGTCGACTACACCATCGACGATCACGACGCTGTTGATCCTGACGCGGGTCTGCACGACGCCGTCGCTGACGATGTCATTGTAGAAAATCACATCGGAGGTATGGAAGCGAAGCTGTCGATGAACACCTGCTCTTCTACTCATATAAATCCTGGTTGGCGCGCAGAGTTGGAGCAGTACTGCATCGCGCTGTACGACTACGACGCGACTTGCGACGAGGAGCTGAGCTTCCTCGAGGGCGACATCGTCCGGGTGGTACGCAAGGAGCCCCACGAAGTGGACGATGGCTGGTGGGAGGGAGAACTACGGGGCCAGCGAGGCCTCTTCCCGTCTCTCATCGTGGAGCCTTGCGGACCCGATGGCGCCCCTTTGACCCCGCAGGTGAGGAAGATCAATCTTTCCCACTCGACCATCGAACAAGTCAAATGTAAAGCATGTATCTTCGTCAGGACGATATAACGCCACCAAGTTCCGCGCCTCCTGTCTTCACCCCGCCGGAAGTGCCGGAGTTCTTGTTGGCCGACGAGCTCACTCAGATCGATGGTAATTACACGATATTTTACGTATGAGAAATCTTTTCTCACGAAAATTCGATCTTTTACTTTAAGGATGAATGAATACCCCGTATTTGATTATCTTTATGCGAATTTCACCTCTGATTCGATCACCTTGATGAGTCTAAATGTCTTTCGGTGTATTTTTATAGGCATATTTTCAAGGTTGGTTTAGATTAGCGTTATACTTAATCCTTCTGTTTCATCTTTTAATGTAAACTTACGTGGTCGTAGAATCGCAAGAAGAGAAGCCGGCGGTGAACGGTGAGAGTGGTTTTGTGATAAACCTGTCAAAGGACCAAAAGGACCATTACGGCTCGCAGTTCGAGGAGAAGCCGGACGCGCCTGGTATATTAGGTGAGAGAAAATGGGATGTCTCGATTATTTAAGGAATCTGCCCCTGAGAAGTAATGCCAATAATGGCAGGACACTGTGTGTGCACGCTCATGTCGCTGCTCTAATGCAATATTAAGAGATTTTAAGTGCAGGAGACTTGGATAATTTATAGAAAGTAGCGTTTGTCCTCCTTGTCTGTATGTAGTTCTACGTGATAATTTTATTCATTTCTCGCTGATCCAAGTTGTCTCAAGGTGTGGAGTTAGAGCAGCGATATAATCGAAGTAGGTAGCATTTGTTATTGTTTACCTGCATATTTTAATCTATGAAACACTATGACTTGCTGCTGCGCAGTCGTGGAGATATCAGATGAGTCGGGCGATAAGGTAAATTGGCGTAGAACGAGCGACGGAGGAAACGTTTAACGCACATCGAATGAGGGTGGATTCCTCTTCCGCAATGATCAGATCGAACAAGCCCACCCCCCGTTGATTTCTCGTCCGATACAGTGAGATGAAAACAGTCCTTTGATCTAGAAGAGGAGTTTAGCGGAATATCCGATGCGCGTTACACACCCTGCCTGTGTAAATTCGCTGACGACCACCCTTTCGTTCGCAGACGGAAAAGGCTGAGGAGAACTTGAGAGCCGTTGAAGAGCCGGATCAGAAAGACGAATTCGGCCTGGGAGTGGCGCAAATCGTTATCACGGCAGCCACGCCCATGGAGGAGGTCGAACATCCGTTCCCGGGTGCCGAGGAGGCCCCGGAAGACCCGGTGAAGTCCACCGAGAGCTCGGAGGCCGACCAGGAGGCTTCCAGCGCCGCCTCGGATCCCAACGAGAGCGAGTGCAAGGAAGAGGAGGAAGCCACTGTGATCTTGGATGAGAAAGAGGTCGACGAGGGGGAGGAGAAGTCGACGATCGACGAGCTTCCAGCGGATTCCGCGCCGTTCCCGATCAGCAGTAGTTCCGGCAGCGAGGCGGACTCGACCGCTTCCGGTCCGAGTACGAACGAGAACTCCCAATCGCGCGGAACGGTGGTGGAGGTGACGGAGGAGGGCGAGGTAGAGGAGGAGGGGGAGGAGATGCTGGTAGGGGGTAAAATGCTGGTCGGCGGACGGGCCAGCATCCCCGATGAGCTGCAGCCGGACCAGCTGGAGAAACTACAGAGCTTGAAAGAGTCGAATGCCTAGGGTCCCAGCTGACCGGGCCGCGGCAGCCGGCCCGGCAGGCTCCTCGCCCTGCCCCAAGGCCACCCCGACCACTTCCGCCACCTGCTGAACTTCTGGCGCGCACCGGACGTTCTCACCAGAAAGGACTAAGGACTTCTCTGGGGAAGAAAAGGACAAGAGACTCGGAGAGACTGATGAGACACCGATCGGTGACAGAGAGAGAGACGATCATTCTTGCGGCTGTCCCGCCTTCGGGAAAGTAGCTTTCTTAGCGTCCTATACAATGAATAGTCGCGCTTGCCAACCGCCCCTGTTTGGAATAAGGTACGTTAATAGATTCGAGAGAAATGTGAATTAGTTAGCGCTCTCAGGGTGAAGAATCGTCGAGCCCTGATCGTCCTGATAATAATAATAGGCTGTCGAGAGCTGAGAGGGATAGAGCTCGTGGAAATTGCGAGATCGATCGGAGTTTTAGGAGAAGAGGGGTCGATACACACGATTTATCGGGTGGATTTTAACATTGCGATAATCTGTTGTCGGATCGCTAATCTATTAGGTAGATCACCACGTTAATCTATTTATCTAGCACAATAATCATTGATTTCGAGGAGAGGAGCGAGAGATCGACGAGCACCCGGCGCCGGGACAGCCGCAGCGGATGGATGATACAATATTCACGGTCACCAAAGGATTCTATGGGAGACTTTATATAATGTCGCACCGAGATTTCAAGGGTTCAACGCGACAGCAGGCCGATCTGTTCTCAGGGTCTCGAGAAGATCGATGTTAATTAAATTTTCCCAATTTCAAGCCTCCCGAATCCTCCGAGGAAACAGCTCGGGCCGCTGTCGCACCTCAGACCTTTCATTTCTACGTCGACCTATTAATATAAAAGAAAAAGAAATCTGAAAATGCATGATCGCGTCGATTGTCCTGTTATTTGGGATAGCTAATTTCGGGTCGGCCGAAGACGACCCATCTAGCGAACGATCTGACGACGGAAGAGGGGGAAGTCACGAGTGCGAACGATGTACAGTACGAATATGTACGGGAGAGAGAATTGTCGATACCTGTCGATACTAGAGGGCTGTAAAGCGACGACGACACCCGCACGACGGTCGTCGGTGTACATTTCAAGGGAATTACACTGGTGTTGCATGTAAAAAGGTGAACGACTGTCTCCTTTGAATACCACTCTCTCTATCCCTCCTTGGTTTCCTTATTGATCTAACGGAACGTAATGAATTGCTCAGCTCAACTATCTTTAATTAAATAATTCCTCCGGAGCACAAGGGTGCTTTTACATGCTGCATAACTTGCATCGGACGATCAAATCCGCGGTGGTAATCGGCAATTGGGTAATTGAGACGATTTGATTAGCTGACGCAAGTTACGCCGCATGGGGAGGCCTGAGACGTCCTACGGATTATTCAAGTCGCACAGATTTTTATATACAGGGTGTTCCAAACTAATCTCGATTCCCATGGTGTGCAAGGAGAACAGGTGAAACTGAGCAAAATGTCATGTAAATTCATCAATGTCATCTTGCAAAATCGCAGACGACGCAGTGCGATGCGCGATGTCCAATGAACGGGCAGCTCTTCTGGAAAAGTAATGTGCTCATCAGATATCGCGTGTCGCGTCATGCAAACCTGCGAAAGCCATTAAAAGTTCCGGTTTACCAAAAATGCTTTAACTCTTTGACTGCTATGGGCGCATATATGCGTCCAGCAAAAATCATCGGTGTGGCCTATGGGCGCATATGTGCGTCCGACGCAAGCCATCGATGTAGACTATGGACGCAAATGCGCGCTCGGCGAAGGCTTTGGCTGTTTACTGCTGTAATGTGTTGTCTGCAGGAGACATAGAAGAAGGAGGGATACTCCATACGAGTGTACAAAATGCGACGTCGGATTATGCGTTGAGAACTTGTTTTGAGATTTACCATACGCAATTAAACTATTAATTTTCTTATTGTTCTTATTTCTTAAAAGAAAGTTTTTGTTTATATATTGAGTATTTATGTTACTTACTTGTTATTTGTTCAATTTTTCAATTTCCAATATCCAAACACATACATTATAACTATCAAATTATGGCGTTTTAAAACTTTACTATTGGTGAATAAACAATATATATTGAAAATAAAAAATGATTGGATTCATTTTGCAGTGGACAAAGTAATTGGATTGTGTACTATATTATAATGTGTTAATACGCCGCCGATAAGATCCATATTGCGCGCAAAAGTATTCAGTCCTCAGCGATCGCTACTGCCGGCCGTACGCCGCCCACGCGAAGCGCTTCAACTTAACCCTTTGCACTCCAGCCTAGTAATGCATAGAGGCTATTAGTTCCTACCTATTAGTACATACCTATGATGTAGAAGAAAAATAGAGTCGTTTCAATAAAACAAAATTTTTATTTCTTAGCTATTTTATAACAAAACATATTCTAACTTATATTATAAAAGAAAAACATAAATTTTAGGACTTAAAATTTCTTAAAGTGCCGAGGCAGCAAAACAACCATGTCGCCGCTACGGCGACAGCGGAGTGCAAAGGGTTAAAGCAGTTAGCAGTCAAAGGGTTAAACCTTGAGCCTTAAAAAGATCGATCAATCATAATTGATTAATCCTCTATCACACAGACACACACATACACAACGCGCGCGCAAACAAATGATATTTATTTGATTCTGTATATGTCAAAATAAATAGTGAATTCGCATTTCTGGAAGGCACAAAGTCTAGAAATAGATCGTCATTTTTTGTAACTTGGAAGTTATGTGACAAGGGAAGATAAAAAGGAGGAAATTTCTCTTTCTCTGCCGTATAATTGAAATTTTAATTAAATTGCAGGTAGACCGAATATAAAATTGCAATCGAAAAAATTGACATTAAATCGCAATTAATACATTCCGTTTTCGGTGTACACTGAATTCGGCCTCCACGTCACTGACATTTTTTTTTATTTTAAGGGACAAGATGCAGGAAAAAAGTTGATCACTCGTTCGTGCTGTCGCCATATTTGGGACACATTTAACAAGCTCCATATTGTGCACACTGTTTGCGGTGTACACATAGCGTAAATTGGAAGTCGCGTAAAAAGAGTTCGGTACACAATGTATTAAACAGGAATGTTGCGTGTAAAAATTATATATTTCTCATATTTCTTATACACCACTATTATAAGAGTAATACGAGTCTAATAGTAAAAAATCATTGATATCCGAACCACAAAAATCGCAATAACGATCGAAAACAATTTTCAACATTCGTCTATCAACAGTACACAGAAGAATTTCCAGATCGACTCTTCAAGATTGCATTCTCAGTGCACCGTCCAGTCTAATAGTTTCCCCATTTAGCATCGGATTTTCGACGATTTGCTGCGCTAACATTGCGTACTCGTCGGGCAGTCCCAGTCTTTGAGGGAAAGGCACTGATTTCGCCAAGAAGACGCGTACTTTTTCGGGCAATGCCATCAGTAAGGGCGTGTCAAAGAGCCCCGGCGCAATCGTCACTACGCGAATCCCATCTTTCGCGAGATCGCGTGCGATCGGCAGCGTCATAGCTACCACTCCGCCCTTTGACGCGGAGTAAGAGGCCTGACCTATTTGACCTTCGAAAGCTGCTACGCTCGCTGTGTTAATGATCACGCCCCTCTGACCGTTTTGATCTGGACTATTCTCGATCATCAACCCCACCGAGAGACGAATGGCGTTGAACGTGCCTATAGTGTTGACTTGGATGACCTTGGCAAAGTCTTCCAAACTGTGGGAGATCTTTTTATTGCTGTTGTATGTTTTATGAGCGATTGCGATACCGGCTGCGTTCACCAGCACGTCTAATTTACCAAATTTCTCTTTTGTAAGGTCCAAGGTTGCTTGGAAATTTGATTCTGATGTTACCTATTTTTGAAAAAAGAAAATACACAATATAGAATAGCAGAATAGAATACTGGCTTATCATGCTCTAAAATATAAAATATAAACGAATATTAATGAGACATAAATATAAGTACAGAGATATAGAGATATAAATTACAAGTAAAGATAAGACAAGAAACAGAGTAGAGGAAAAAAGAAATAAAAATAAATTTATATCAGTTAATGTAAATATATATAACTAAAGAAGAATAGTAAAGTGGAAATAATGAAATATGAAAATATATAGATAATAATAGTTATTTTTAGATTTCATGTACGTACATCCGTAGGTGAGAATACTGCATTAGATTCACCTAGCTCATCAGCTACAGATTTCCCCTTGGAACTTTGTAGATCAGCAATGACTACTTTAGCACCTTGCTGGACAAATCTTTGTGCAGTACCACGCCCCAACCCAGAAGCTCCCCCAGTCACTAAAGCTACGATTCCCTACAAAAAGAATTAAATTATATCCCAGCTATTTTTCATAGCTTCTTTACCTTTAATTCCATATTTTAATTTATACAAACCTTGATGGAAATATTATGATGAAAATTTTACTGAAATTCTCTCTTAATTGACACCATTTCACTATCATTCCATTAATGATTCTGTACACAGTTTCCCGTTAAATTCGGTAAACGTCAATAGTATACTTTATGTTTAAGTACTAATATACTACGAATATGATGGACAGTGAGGTGAAAATTACTAAAATATATAATAATAAATATCTCAAAATAAATCATAATTTTCGTCATGAAATTCAATGTAATGCTGTGAAATATAATGAAAATTAAAGCATAATTCTGTAAATAAAAAAGAATTTTTGAAATATTAGATATCATGAAACTTCCTGAATCAAACTGAATACCACGTATTAATGAAATAAGGAGAGATATAATTGAGAGAGAATTTCAGTAAAATTATCAGCAGAATATTTCTATCAGGGGAACTATATTTAATTACAAAACGATATTCTTATCGACAGTCGTAAAAGTTTTAAATGTTGAAAATTGAGAAACCAGTCCACATTTCAGCAGCACACTATTAGTGCTAACGCACATTTTATTTTTTGTTCCACATTAGAAACGTGATAAAGATAGAACAGCTCATCAATGCTGATTTTACAATAGCGCTGATCAATGCTAATAAACGCAATCCTCGAATTCTCCCTTAATAACTTAATGTTGACTTGTAAAAATTGAAAGTCTACTTTTCGCGAACATTGCAAAACAATAATTAGCTCGACGATAACAAAAGATACCTTCAACATAGCGGAAAAATTTCCGGAAGACTTCGTAGTGCAAAGTAAGCAATCGACAAGCGACGATCTGTAACTGCTCGGAGATCCCGAAGTAACTGGAACAGTTCACGTGCGAGAGCGATAACTGAAGCGGGAGTGCCAAATGGACTTTGGAGTCTCTGTATCGAATGTTTTGAATCAACGAGTCACCTTGTGGTGAACTGTATGCATAGCAATAATTGCATACCGATAAAGATATAAATAAAAAAAAAGTGCACTCACGGATAAAATACTATCAAGGTTGTTCTTGGATTGCGTAAAGTCCGCATCAGACTACGTATAGTAGATCGAATTGAAAATTGACCAATCAATGCAAGTTTTACTAAATTTCACTAAACTTCAGTTTAGTTAACTCTGCACTGATTGGTCAAACTCAATTCCCAAGTCGTGGTCTGATACGGACTTAATCGTCCAAAGAAGGAGCGCACAAAACACGTGCGATGACACGTTCGATTTTCGATTCTGGGTATTTTCACGTCGAATGTGTCACATCATACTCTCGTGTATATTGAAGTCAGCTCCTCGTCCATTTTGTCTGAGCGGTAAACGTAGTAAACTTATATAAGTAGTTTAAATATAGAATGACCGAGAGTAAGAGATTGGTACGAGATATCAAATCTATCAATGGAGAAAAACAGAACTTTCGGACTTTCCGAGTTAATCGTTAATCGCATGACATTGGATGATATTGCGGGCGCGCAGTGTGAATTCTTCATTATTCATTCGAATCTCACACGTACCGCACACACACACGTTCGCACATGCGCGCAAACAAAAATGAGATCATATTTACTGGATTCTCTATACGTCAAAGCAAATAATGAATTCGCATTTTTTGGAAGGTATAAAGTCTAGAAATAAATTCTCATTTTCTATCATTTGGAAGTTATATAACAAGGGAAGTTATATAGAAAGAAGAACGCTAAACTTGTTCTCCACGTCAACTAATATTTTTTTACTGTAAAAGGTACAGTAAAAAACTCGTTCCTGCTGTGTTATTGTTTGCAACACAGTCAACAGACTCCGTAATATGTATACTATTTGCAGTGCACACATAACGCAAATTAGAAGTTGCGTAAAAATAGCTCGGCACGGAATATATCAAACTTACAGGAATATTACATGTAAAAATATATATTTCTTGCATTCTCCGTAAACCAGTGTCATATGGGTAACAAATTAGTTAGTAAAAAATAATTGATGCCTGAACCTTAAAAGTCGGATTAAATATCGAAAACAATGTTCAACTCTCGTCCGTCGTTGGTATGAAAGAATTTCCAGATTGATTCTTCAAGATTGCATTCTCAATGCACCGTCCAGTCTGATAGTTTTCCCATTTAGCATCGGATTTTCAACGATTTGCTGCACCAACATTGCGTACTCGTCGGGCTGTTCTATTCTCTGAGGAAAAAACAACGACTTCGCCAAGCTGGCGCGCACCACATTGGACACTTCTATCAGCATAGGCGTCTCAAAGGGCCCTGGTGCAGCCGTATTACGCGGATCCTATCTCTCGCGAGATCGCGTACGATCGGCAGCGTCATACCTACCACTCCGTCCTTCGACGCGGAATAAGAGGCCAGACCATGTTGACCTTCGAATACTCGCTGTGTTAACGATCACGCCCCTCTGACCGTTTTAATTCGGAGTATTCTCGATCATCAACTCTACCGAAAGCATAAATAACGATAAATATTCAAATAAGAAAAAAATGACACATCGACGATAATATTACTAAAACCGTCGTTCTCGTGTTGCATAAAATGTTGGTTGGGATTGAAAATTGACCAATCAGTGCAAATTTAACTGAATTTCGCTAAACTTGAGTTTGGTTAATTTTGCACTGATTGACCACGTTCAGTTCAATCTTAATTCCCAATCCGTGATCTGATACTAATTGTCCAGAGAGATATTAGGTCTGTTCGTTTTCGCTGCACCGTCGAACTAGTGCAATAAGTTGAAGTGAGAAAACATATACTTGTCTCTCTTCAACTTATTGCACTAGTTCAGCGATGCAGCGAAAACGAACAGACCTATTGTCGAAGGAGCGCGCAAAACGGTTTGCGATGACGCGTTCGATCTTCGATTCTGGATGCTTTCACGTCGAACGTGTCGCATTTACACTCTCGTGTATCATGATTCAGCCTTTTGTACATTTCGGTTGAGCGGTAAATACGATGAGCTTATGTAAATAGTTTAAACACAGAATGACCGAGAGTGAGAGATGGGCACGAAATATCTGAGATCGTTAATCGTAAGTCGTAACACCATCGTGGGCGTGCAGTGTGAATTCTCCATTATTCCGAATCTCATCTGGCGCACACGCACATAACACACACACACACACACCACTCGCAATGCGTCGCGCCACATACACACACACATATCACGCAGGCACTTGTAATCCGTGATTCATTGTCGCGCAACTGCGCGCAAAAAGTGTATGCGATTGTGCGTAGCAATTGATGTGATGTTTTGCGTCGGCTGCAACGAGGTAATTAGTGCCCTCACATTATCGTATCGTTGATTAATCATTCGGGGTGGAAGGGAGGGGATAGGGGAGAATTCGCGAGATCTTCGGGAAGACGCTGGAAGTGTCATCTCATCGCGATATCGGGACGTCGTTCGCGACAGCTCGCGCGACTTTTCGTCCTTCTCTACGGCGAGTTTGCTCGAAATTCGAGCGAGTTTTTCGGACTTCCTCGTAATCGATCGATCTCGATCTGTCGGCGACGACGCGTCGTAATCGTAACGCACGTTCAACGATCGGCTGGGAGAAGTGTGGTTAGAAAATCGAGTGCAAACCTTCCTGCACCGGGCGCACTTTTCCTCTACACGCTGCGCATTTCCGACGTGCGCTGTCCCTAACCTGCACCTTTTTGCGTGCTATTTAATTCCACCGTCTTCGAGAATTTGCGTGTCTCCTGTAAAAGTTCTCGGCTGTAAATATGAACAGATAACTGGCGGCGGCGAGGAGGTTAAGGCTGGTGACAGTGTCCATAATTTTATCTATGTTAATTATATTCATAATAAAGTTGAATATTTAAATAACGAGCAGCTTTTGAACTTTTCGATATTTCTACGCAGTTATATCGACGTACACGTATCTATCGTGTCGATGCTATCCGCGATGTTGCTCGAATCATAAATTTCGTATTTTCGTCGATAGTTGAATTAAGCGCTTCATTTTCACGGTCTCCTTGCAGAATGCCGATACAGGCACCGCAGTGGAATGAATATTTATCTTGTCCAATCTGCTGCCATGAGTTCGACGTGGCGGAGCGAGGTCCGATCTCGCTGGGCTGTGGGCACACCATCTGCCGTACCTGCTTGGCCAACCTTCACCGCAAACAGTGTCCTTTCGATCAGGTGCGTCATGATATCCGACAGATAAATGTAGAAAGCATCTTACTCTACTATGTTTTCATCATCCTCCGCGATTCAAAGTCAATTCCACGAGTATAATCATCGAATGAAGCGTTTGTAACTTACAAGCTGTTGATTAATTCAGTAATAATACCCATCCGCAGAGTACAATCAACACGGAGATCGACCGATTGCCAGTAAATGAGGCGCTGCTACGTCTGGTGGGCAACAGCCAAATCCCGGCGAGCGTGGCAGCGGCGTACCAGAAGCTGCTACCAGCTGAAGAGCATGCTAATTACCTGGTGGCCAAGAGCTGCATCGAGCAACTGGCTCTGTATCTCAAGCCATGCCAAGCCGCCAGCCCCACCGTGGCTGCAGGTACACGATACAGAAAAGAATTAAGTAAATAATTCCTACTGTAGAATAATTGTCTCTTCTGCATCTTATTCCTTCGACAGGCGTAGGTCTGGTGTCGCGACCGATGCAACGCAAACTGGTGACGTTGCTGGGCTGCCAGCTGGTGGAGCCGGAAGGCCGGGCGCGGGCGGTGCGCGCCGCCCGCAGCCTGGGCGAGCGATCCGTCACCGAATTGATATTGCAACATCAGAATCCGCAGCAGCTCAGCGCCAACCTCTGGGCGGCGGTCCGCGCTCGCGGCTGTCAGTTCCTCGGGCCAGGTAGGTTGCAGAATTAAGGAGGACTCGAGGAATGAAATTTCCTTTCGAGAGAACGCCGTTCAATCTTGTTTATGGAATTCTCGACATTTGAGAACGCTTCGAGAGACACACGACGTGATTAGATTAGATATAGACTTGAAAAATTATGAAATCTCCAAGTCACGTGGCATGGAAATTCTTAGATCGAGATGTACAATACTAGAAGCAGGGACCGAAATTTTATGAAATATTTTAGTGGACCGGAACCGTCTGATATTTTCATTCGGTCCTCGACTAGAAGTGATACTCTTGCGACATAATTCTATTGTATTGAATACACATTAGCGATGCAGGAGGAAGTTCTCAAGCTCGTCCTGCTGGCCTTGGAAGATGGCTCGGCGTTGTCGCGGAAGGTGCTGGTGATGTTCGTGGTGCAACGTCTGGAGCCACATTTCCCACAAGCATCGAAAACCAGCATCGGGCACGTGGTGCAGCTATTGTACAGAGCGAGTTGCTTCAAGGTCAGTGGTGCATTCGTCGTACAGGATGTTCCATTTCCGTCACGTTACTTGTCGAATCGACTCTTTGGTAGATTCTATTAATTCAAGTTACGACTAGATGTGTGCGAACACACGAGATAAGAGTTCGTCGAGACAAATAATAATAACAAAATAATACGTGCGAAACGTCGCCAGGTGTCTAAGCGGGAGGGTGACTCGTCGCTGATGCAGCTGAAGGAAGAGTTCCGCACCTACGAGGCTCTGAGACGCGAGCATGACGCCCAAATTGTGCAGATCGCCACGGAAGCTGGCCTCAGAATCGCGCCGGATCAGTGGTCGGCGCTGTTGTACGGCGACACAGCCCACAAGTCCCACATGCAGAGTATCATCGACAAGCTGCAGACGCCGCAGTCGTTCGCTCAGAGTGTGCAGGAGCTCGTAATAGCGCTCCAACGCACGCCGGATCCAGGACAATTGAGCGGTCTGCGACCGCAGTTGGAACTGTTGGCTGCTATTGATCCCAGTCCAGGTGAGCTGCTCGCAGTGATTGGTCAGTCGTATCGTTGCAACAATATGATAAAATATGCAATAATAGCGCCTTATCTGTACCTTTAATTTCTTAAAATTTCTTAAAATTGTAACGTGATGGAGCAGTCTGGAAATCGGATTCGTATTCAGCGTCCGAAAAACTACGGGAAACGACGTCTGGTTTTCTCTTTTTTTTAACCGTTATTTTTGCATTGTTCTGTATATTTCCACGTTACAACGATTGGTTTTTCCTTATAGAAGCGGAGCCACCGTCCCTGGCGGACTGTCGGGCTGCGTTGGAGGCTGTTAGGATAGTGGTGGCTGCGCTGGTGGATTTTGTGAGGCAGCATGGCGGTGGCGCCGGCGGAGGTGGTCGAAAGTCGCAAGACGGCGGCGGATCCGCGGGCTCGGTCGCTGGCTCGGGTCCAGCTGGCTCCGCCAGCAAGTATAAAGTCAGCATGTGCAGGGACTTGGCTCTAAGAGGTTCTTGTCCGCGATCCGGAAGCTGCACCTTCGCTCACAGCGACGTGGAGCTCGACAAGTGAGTAACAGAATGAAAATCAACCTGCTTTTCATACCCAAATTGATTGCGCGTATTAGGAAAAGTCAATATAAAATGTAACATTAATAATAAACACAAGTATTTAAGAACTGAAATATATACTGCACAGGATAAATATAAATGGTGTAATATGTTGGGTGACTAGATATAGATCTAAAAATCGCAAATTGAGCGTCAGGACGAATTTGAATACGGAGTTGAAAGGAGATAAAAGTGTGACCAATAACAACAAGAGTTTCAAGCAGAAGGAGGAACTGGCTTATCATCACTCCGTGAAAGCGCACGATAACGTACACCGAGAAAGTAAGTTGAGTTATTGAAACGTTTTCCTTTTCATGATTGTGATGGTAAGATTTCTACCATGACTAACGACGAAATTCATTTTTAACGTCATGTCGTCTAAATTGTTACCACTTTAATCGTTCTTCCGGACAATTATCTCTTCCATTGTATGCATTATCCTTTCAGACCTTTCGGTTTCACGTCCCATTCCAACTTTGAACGAGACCACCTTTATCGAACCGTTGACGACGGGCTACGTGTTACCGCCCTCGCAAAATCTAGCGCATGTGGTGTACCCGAAGAACACGATAGAACCTTTGCATTGTTCACATTACATCGTGGGCCCGGGCCCGATCGACTACGCCCCTGCGCCGCCTGCAGCAAATCTCGGGATGTGGGACGCGCCACAGATGCCGAGCAAACTGACGTCGACGACCAATGACATTTCGGGTGGAGGTAAAAAGGTAAAGAATAAAATGTCTCCAATTCGACTTATTTTTCACTCCTAGAGAATCAGAAAGTATTTCAGATTCTACTTCTCAGGCATCTCACTTTTTCTCTTATTGTTGCAATATACAGGGCGTCCCAGAATAACCGCACGAGGAGTGCACCGGGAGATTTTTGGTATCAAACACAGCCATTTCTTGTCTACCAGAATTTCATTCGACGGCTTTTAAATGAGAATTATTTAAAATTGTCAAATTAGCGCACTAGATTGCACGCTAGTTAGAAACGGAAAGAGATCTCATTTAAAGACTATTATTTGTGTGAAATGTTGGTAAACGAAGAGATGATTTGTTTGACGTGAAAAATTTCCCGATGCACTTCGTATACGGTTATTCTGGATTCTGTATTTTAAATAAAAATATCTCGATAATAATCTGCAATATTCATGGATGTACGAGTTCGCTTTGGTGGAATCTGCCTGTAAAATTGTGAATATGATTTCGCAGCAGCGAACGGTGGCCAAAACGCTGGCCATGCTGTTGCAGCGCAGGAAGGAAATTTTGAACCAGTTGGAGACGATTGTCGGCAAGCAGTCGCCTCAGATAAAAACGGTAACACGGAAAGAATTCCATCAACAGAACATAAACAAAAAAAATATATATATATCTTAACATAAGATGATATTTTATACATATATATAGTGCGTTATTTCGAAGTAATAATGAATAAAATCGAAGTAAAAATAATCAATTTCTTTCTGTTCTTCAGGATTTCGATCTGCAGACCGATTCGTTGTTGACGTCCAACTGGGCGGCCAGTGGCGTACCCGGCACCCCGCTGTTGTTGCCGCCCAACAGCTTTCGGTTGCCCGCCGCCCCTCGTGATCCTCCCGTTATCCTCCACGACGACGACCTGGTTCCCTTCGAGCCTACCGCTCTGCCGCCCACTAGTAAATACGGGCCAATTTCCAGACAATTCTCCAAGACTTTGATAAGGTAACTGCTGCTTTTATCTCTGGGAAAAATTCGACGAAATATGCTAAGAGGCGACATTTTTCATAGATCCCCGAGCGGGTTGCAGGCGCCAGCGAGTTTCTACGGCGAAGGGGGCGGCCCGCCCACGCCTGCCTCGCTGACCGCGTTCAGACCGAATTCCTGGTATTACGGTAATCAACGTGAGTGAATTCCTGTTTGTGACTTAACCGAGAAAATCCGTTACTTCGTGACGTAGAAAACTTCTCCGAGATTCACCGTGCACGTGTATATACGATTATGTGTATTATTAAATCAACAACTGTGTGCGCGCGCGTGCGTTTCAGCTTACGCCACGGTGGGAAGTAACGGAGGTATGCAGGCGACACCGACCAAGGCCGCTTTCGCCGATAATTACGTCACTCTCAGCCGCAATATCGCCGTAGAGTCGCCGGCTATTCAATTTCCTCGTCCGGAATGTACGTCGAAAGAGTGAGTATACTATCTTTGGCGTTTAAGGTCGTCTTGTTTAATGAGAAACGAGAAAACGCGTGCCTAAAATTCTTGCGAAACAACTGAAAGGATGATAAAGCGCCACTTGTGACTGACTGAAAACTTTCCTCTCGCTTTAACATTCGTTGAACAACCGTCAAGTTAACGCGACATCCTTCTTCAACCTTTTTTTTTAGCCCGTCTTTTCTCATGGTTTCGTCGCATCAATCTTACAGCTACTTATTGATTCTTGTAGCAAAAGGTAAGTTTTCAGAATATTTGACGTATCCTTTTGTTTCAACGCAAGAATTTTGGGCTTACTCGCTTTTTCGCTCCCAACGTCACTGATCAGGATAGCTACAGGGTGGGAACGAGGGAATTCTTTTCTACTCATCGCTCTTGTCCCCGTTTCAGCCTGATTCTCGAGTCGCAAAAGGTGAAGCAGCAACTCAAGCATCTCGAGAAGAAGATCAACGATTTGAAGGTAAAACCTCTCTCTCGACGAAGCAACGCTTCTCAACGTTGTGTACGAATAACATTGATATACGTGCGCAGCTGGCGACACAGGCCAACGTGACGTTCACGGCGGGCGAGAGGCTGGCGCAGGAATTGCAGCTGATCGAGGCGGGCATCCGCGAGCGCGAGAGGGATGTGCGCAATTGGACGGTGACAACCCCTTATTGCACGGCGCCTACTTCCGCCGCCGCCACCACCCTCCCCCTCTGCTGCCAGCAACCCGCCGTCGACAACGATCTACTCGCCGGCCAGGAATACAGTCGCGATTACAAAACTCAGGAGGAGGTGAGCAGATTTCAATTTAAAGAAAGGACGCTCAAGGGGACGATACGTCATAACCGAAGATAAATTAAAATAATACGATGAACTGGTTAATAAAATCTTTTCTCTCCCATTGATATCCTTTTTGCTCGTATTTCGGAAAAAAATTCACAGATAATTCGTGTGTGTCTCACGTGGTTACGCGCAAGCTTGATTTTGTGAACATGTGTCGTAAAGAGCCGGGTTGTGTGAGTAAACTGTGTTTCGAAGCACAGAATGGTCTCCTCCGACAGTGAGATGTGTACGCGTATTGAGATATGTGCATGTGTATGCGTAGGATACGTACGAGGCGGGAATAGCCCATGACATACGTGAGTTCGAACTGCGCTGGGAATATGAACTGCGGGAGGAAGATAAGCACTGGTCCTCCAGTGAGGATGATCCCTCCAAAAAATAATATAACAACGGTATCTCCTACTAACCTGGAAGGAAACATGTATTTTCACATGTTGAGCAATCCTTCTTCGATTATTACGCTGAGAGGAAGTAAGTAGAATTTTCGACGAGCTAACGAGAGAGGAAGGGAGAGAGAAAGAGGAAGAGAGAGGAATTGTATAAAATATTCGATTTACATGAAAAATGTGATATTGTAATATATAAAGTCGTGCATTGTTCCATTACATTAATTAGTTGAGATAGAAAATTATGCAACGGTGGAAAGTGAGTTAACGAGTCGATAATTTATAAATTTTCATCCATCTTTCCTTCCTCCTCTCACTCTCTCTCTCTCTCTCTCTCTCTCTTTCCCTCTACACGATATAATATACATATATTAATATATAATAAATGTATGTATATATATGTACATTACTGTATTCACGTTAATTTTAATGCACTCGAAAAGTTTTTATGTTTGGCGACCAAATCACGAAAATGCCTTTCTGAGAGCCGAGGAAAATGAAGGTGTAGCCATAATACGAAATTGTGTGGTGTATTAAAATTAATAAGAATGGTAGTGTATTCTATATTATATACTATAATACATAAAGGGGGAATTCTCTATACATTCGGAAAGAATGCTGATTGACCTCAGAAAAGGTAAAAAAAAAAAAAACTATCTTATTACCATTATTAATGCGTTTTTTCTTCGTGTACAGGTTTAGGGAAGGGAGATTTTTATCCATGAACACATATGAAAATAACGAAGACAGATCGCTATTTTCCGACAATATATTATACCGCAAGGTTATTATTATTCTCTCTTTTAAATTCTGTCAACTCGAATTTTTAACGTCTTACATGATTCTTTTTATGATTAAAATTCTTTTAAATTTGCTATTATTAATCTTATTTCATGTAATCACATTTGAAACTTTCATTTCCTTACTTAATCACCAAAAATTAAATTAACGAGTTTTTTTTTTATTTAGAGTACATAGACTTCAACTTTTTACGTTAAAATAACGCATTCTTTTATGCATATTAGTTTCTAAATCTCAACTCAATTTCAAAACTGATATTCTTTATAAAGTAATTTTTTTTCTAAGAGACCGGGTTATACGTAATTGCAATTAATTTTTTACTACACAACAACGTGCTGACTTAATGATAATTATGATGCGTGGATTATTTATATATATGGAGAATCATCTCTATAAAAAATTAATTATATAATTATATGTAATAGCATAATTATACACAAAGAATGATTGAATAAGAATTGAACATTTTCATTTAGTGTATGTACATGAAAACATTCAATTCTTTTGAAATCACCGTCCATAGTAATGCGGACTTAATTACGGGGAATAATCGAAATGATGTTAGATAATTATACGGTGCAATCGATTTTTTTCGTATTACTACGCAATAACAATCAAGAAGATTGTCTATTATGCATTTGTTTGCACAATGCAGATTTTCTTTTTATTTATTGTACACTTTATTGCTGCCTATTTTAGCCAGCGCGCCATAATGATAATAATGATAACTATGCGACGTGGTGGGAGAGGTTTCGCTTGTCTCTTATTAAAGAGATTAATTGCAAAGAGCAAATCCTATCGCTCCTTATTAGAGAGAAAAGTAATAGAGAAAAAGGTAGAACTAGAGAAAAAATAAAGTAATAAGAGATAGAAAATATTCTACATTTCCTCCGTCGATAGAAGAGATATTGCCGCAATATCTCATTAACGTCTCCAGAGAAAATGTCTCGCGCGTATTTGTCAGCATAATGATACGTTTCTAATACATTGTTTTCTAATAAGATGTAAACCTTTTCTACTAATGTAAAAAGTGTCTCTCTTCTTTCTATCTCGTAGCACGCTGAAAATCTCTGCGACGGAATCATTTCTATCTCTTAGTATTTTATTCTGATAAACAATTATGTAATGAATGAGCGAGGAAATTCTACACCTGTCTCTGTTAAGCAGAGTATAAGCGCAAAGAAAAATTCTATTCAAGAGAATAGCGGTCGCTTCATTTTAGAGGAAGGATAATAGGAAACTGAATTAGAAGAAATAATAGTAGGAAGTCTTCGTAACAAAATTATTTCATTGTGTGTATTATGTAACATGCAGTGTCGTGCAATAATGATGAGTTTTTCATTTTCACCGTTTCGCTATATATACATTTCGCAGCGAATAATAAAAATGTCTAATTAGACGAGTCAATCGTGACAGATGCGTATAATTTTTGTACTTGTTATATACGTGTTAGTATCGATGACACAATAACTTGTGACGCGAATTTGTCCCCTCCTATTATTATTGATTCTAATTCCACTAGCTCTCTTATTATCGCGCTTTGGACTTTTAATAATAAAAATATATTGCATGTTAAACATGTCGCTATGTGTACAGTGGTTACACGATCGATCTTACAGTTCTATATATGTTATTATAAATAAAACGTTCTTTGTTTTATACGATATTGTTCGTGACGCGATATGATAGTTGTATACATATCGGATGTACGATAAATCAATCTATACCTCTCGAGGGAAAAAGGGCCGATGTCCGCTCCTTCAATTTTTAGAAGCTCCATCTATCGATGTTTATCGCAAAGCAAATGATCAGCCTTTTAGTTTAGTTCAAATACAAGATGTACAATCGAACTGAAAGAAAGAGGAGAGAATCACATTGGATGAATATCGGGATTTTTCACTAACGAAAAACCGAACCAGCGGACATCGGTCCTTTTTCTTCCAAGGTACAAAGATACACACGATCGGCGTGCTCGCCGCTTATCAGTATACGGACATTCTTTTTTCCATATGTTATCTTTCTGTTAATATTTGCGAATTAAATAGCGAACTTTTTGATATGAAAAAAGAAAATGCTTTACGACGTGATAACTCGTTTTATAACTCGCAAATTACAATCATCATGCATACATACATAGACACGTGTCAAATTATATTTACACACAATTATAATTTACGGGTTATAATAAAAATCATATACATTGTTACTTTTTCTATGCGTATCCGTGCGTATACGTTTTCCAACAAGCACACCACATACACATACACACGCGCGCGCGTATTTTTTCCAACGGGTATACTGTATAAGAGAGCGAGAAGAGGTGTAATGTGTATATAAACATAATATATTCGTGTACTCAAAATAAAACGATTGTTACGCAAATGTATTTACCACAGAAAGAGAGAGAGAGAGAGAGAGAGAGAGAGAGAGAGAGAGAGAAAGAAAGAAAGGGGTGGGAAAAAGGTAGAAGAAGGAAAAAAGAAAAAGATGACTTTAGCGACCGAGGCGTCTCCTCGCAATCTGTCAGATTCTCTCTGACCGGTCGGACACCCTGTATAAACTCTCCACGCGCGCTCGATTTGTATGTAGCGCGCGAGCGCGTCCTCCAGGCGTGCGGCAGTGCGGATGCGTGCGTCGCGGCGGTCGAAGGACGCCTACCACACACGTGCGCGCGTATACACACACGCACACACACAGCGGTGGCTGGCGCGCGCAGACATTTGCACACACTCTCTCACACGTACGCCGTTACCCACCGTGCGGCACCACTGCGACACAGTGGTGGACACAGGCGCGCGCGAAGGGCCGGGAGAGGTGCGGTGTCGTGTCGTCCTGGTCGGTGCGCGGTCCCCGTCGCGGCGTCTCTCTCTACCCGCTGCCAGCAGATAGCGAATTCATAAATGCCGGCCAACGGAGGCGGCGCGTCGCGGTTGACGCGCGTCATGCCGCCGCACTACCTGCACGAGCTGCCGGCCCAGGACGAGGAACGGCTGGCGCGGATCTTCCAGCGCCTCGACCTCGATGGTAAAGGCCGCGTCGACGTGCGCGACCTGTCGGCCGCGCTGCGCGAGGTCGGCGTGCACTCCCAGTACGCCCAGGTACACGCGTTATGTATCTACATATATATATGTATATATATATATATCGTTCGTAGTCGCTACGCCGCGAGTCTCGAGTATAATTCGAGCGGCGGAGATGTTGTTGCTCTCTCCTTCTCTTTCTATTCATCTATCTGTCCTTCCAATTATCTCGTTCTCGCTCTCTCGAGTCAATCGAGCTGTAACTTCACCCATCGTCGGTGGTGCGGAGCACGGTAACACCTGGTAACAGGGTCGTTCTTCCCCGCGCTGCGTTACACCCGTTGCACTCGAGAGAGCAATGTATTCGCGTCGGGAGTAAGAGAGAGAGAAAGAAAAATCGCTGGAAGGTGCAGAGAGTGCAGATGCGGAATCCGCTGGGTTCCCGTCGGCCGCGTGCAAACATGTCTCCGGAGGAAGAGGAGGTCGTCGAAGAGAGACAACGCAGGTAGTGCGAAGCGTCTCCGAGACGACGGCGGTTCGACCGCTCCGAAGTAGACTCTCGTGGAAGTCGGGCGCGATCGACCAATGCCGATCGAGAATTCTCGGGAACGCAGGACCGCCATTTTGAAATTCCCGAGTGTGATTGGTCGACTCGCGCGCTGTTCAAGTTGCTACACTTCGCGCTGGGAAAGTGGGCGACGTGCACCGCGGTGCAAGTAGGTCGACGTGAAAAAGTGCGTGTCTTTTCGCTAGGCGATTTCTAAGGCTTCCATGAAGTCGACGAGAGGTGATCGACCTTGGCCCTATAATGTCGCCGGCGAAATCATATATATATTTCTCATACATATCGTCACTGTCACGAGATTTGATTTGATTACTCCGAATTACGACAAGCATGTCTCCTTCGTCGCTTCAATCGGCCGCGTTCTTTCTTTCCGCAGAAATTTTTAGCCCGGTCGGACCGCACGAAGAGCGGCGACATCAGCCTGGCAGAGTTCATTCATTACGTGCGGGAACACGAGAAAAATCTGCGGCTGCAGTTTTCGCATCTCGACAAAAATCGAGACGGTGAGTACCATCGGCCTGGGTGTGGGGTGAAAGTAAAGGGGAGGGGAAGAATTTGAAGAAAGTTTGCGCGTTAGAAGAAACGTTCTTTTTTTTCCCTTCCGACAGAATATATCGTATTTGACGTGTCTTCCTCTTTCGTAGGCAAGATCGACCTTGAGGAACTGATAAACTCCTTCAAAGAACTGGGCCTCGAGATCTCGCGGGAGGAGGCGACGAAATTGCTGCAACGGTAAACGCCACCTGTCAATTGCCGATTAATCGACGATAACGACTTGACAAAATCACTTTAATTCTTCGATTTCGATCCTCTCCCTTCGTTTTTCGTCCACGAGAATCCAGCGTGCCTGGCACGGAGATTTTCGTTTGATTATTCAATCGTTTCTTTCAGCACGCATACGTGCTCATTTCCTATCGGCTCTTCTTTCGGTCAATCGCTGCATTAATCGTTCTCTCGCAAAAGCCCAATTACCCACGTATTATTCCTCGCAGCATGGATCAGGACGGCAGCTTGAACATCAGCTTCGACGAATGGCGGGACTTCCTTTTGTACGCGCCGAGCAGCACGCTGCGCGACATCATCGAGTACTGGCATCACACCACGGTGAGATATGCCGTTTCAAGGTTGGAAGATCGCGCCGGTCGTCGCTTTAAACCCAAATAGGTTTAAAGCCGGCGGGCTTCGCGCGGAATGAACACCCGGACGGAGTCGACTTTGACCGCGCGCACGTCCGCTCGTATACTTAACCGATGACGCTCGCAGTCTTTCCTACGTAGAGCAACGAGGAGAGAGGGGGGAGAACAAGCGCGAAAATGCACGCAGAACCATGAGGAGGAGGGGGGGGGGCGGCACGGGCATTCCCGTCTCGGAGAAGAGAGGAGGGAGAGAGGCCGGTATCTCCGGGTTCACGCTCTCGAGAGTTCGAGCCAGTCTCGTGATCGGACTCCGAGCGTTCGAATCGCCGGTTCGTGGCTCGTCCCCCTCCCTTCTTCTTCGTCCTTCCGCAGCAGCGAGCGAGCAAGGGCTGCCGTCGACCCGCCGATTGTTCTTAGTTCTCCTTCCTCGGTGTCCTCGGTGCGGTTCGAACGAACCTCCTCTCTCTCGGTCCGTTTCGCTCTTCACGTTCCTTCAGCTTCCACCGCCAGCCTGGATAGGATCACTTCTCGACGACCTTTAGAGATGGCTGGTTCTCGACGATAGATCAAGAGCAACCCGGTGGGAGAGAGAAAGAAGGGATTTGTGAAACTTCGAGCTCTCGTCGATACGAGAGATAGAAAGTGCGAAAGTTCTCGCGAGAGAGCACGCTCGGCAATTTCACAACGTGCCAGCGAGCGGCAACCGTCGGAGTGAGTGGGAAAGGAAGCAAGGATAGAAAGAGCGAGCGAATGAGTGTTTCGTGCACGGGCCACGTGATTATTCCGAGCATGTACGCCCTGAGGAAGCCCGAAATTCTGCAGTATGACGGTGGCATCGCGTCCGGTTATCAGGTGTGCGGCGACTTCCTGCGGGTCTATCATGAATTGCTGCAACGGGTATGTGAGTGCGCCCTCGTGGCCGTCGAAAGTCAACCTTTTCCTAACCTTGTCCGTCCTTCCTGGCTGCACTAGCTTGAGAAATTTACGCACACTCGAGAATCTCGTACGTACGTTTCGTACGCTTCAATGTGTGCGTACAGTGCTGGACGAGAAGGTTGCGATATTTTTCAGCTTCGCAATGCATTTCGTACCCAGTGGGAAAATGTATTTTCTCGGATAAAGAAATAGATTCTCCCATTGGACGCGTTCCGAAACTCGACCGATAAGAGCGTCGTAACCGTCCGACGATGTGTTCCTTTTAACAGAATCGGATGCGTTGCTTCGAGAAATTTACACACACACATCGAAGCTTACGTGCGAGCTTTTCACGCTTCAGCGCGTATTTCCGGAACTAATGCAGCAAATTCAGGTGGAAAGGACGAATCGCAAGCTGTACATTTCTCGAACTGGTGCAGCCGGTTCAGCCAAAAAGAACAGACCGGAATTATTAGCTCAGGATCACTTCTTCCCCATTGCATTTGGGACGGTCAGGCACTTTGAATCTCTGTCCGATCGTCGTCTTAATTCTTCTCATATTTATCGTTTCGCCGTTTGCCTGTTTCCACCGGAATGTCAACAACAATCCGAGCTCTTACGAGAGACGCAATCATGACGAATGATTGCGAAAGGTTGCGTTATACTTGCCCAATTGTGCGATCGCTCCTGACGCTAATCAACTTACCTCTTGTTGACTTACGTCACGAGCTCATTTGTAATTAGCCTTTGCGTTTATTATCTATATAGATAGTGAATAGAAATTTCCATACTCGCGGCGGTACATATAAGCCGGTTTTTTCCTGTTCCTCACAAACGCGCGTTGTTTACGGATTCGAACTTCTCGTTGAAATATTTCCAAATCCAGTTCGGAGATGTAAATTTCCTTTCTCTTCCTCACGTCGGTTACATTTAAATCTGAGTGCGCATGCGAAGAGAAAGGAAATCATACGAAAACATCGGGGAGAACGAAGAGAATCGTCCAGCAAGGCTATCCGATAAAAATAACAAAGGCGTCGTGGATGGCAAGCATTGTTAGGTCAGGTCTGGTCAGGTCAAGTTAGGTAGAAACCATATGATTGAAGGAAGTGCCACAGTGTCGTCACGAAGGCAAATATCGGCGGTGTGAGAGAGAAAGAGAGAGAGGAGAGAGAGAGAGTGACTCATGATGAATGAGTACTTCAAAAATTCAAATGATTCTTGTAACAGATGCGTAATCGCTGACGCGATAGCAGATCATCTAATGGAAATACTTGGCTGAAAGTATAACAAAAATGTATTTGAAAATCTCGCTCAATCGGATCTGTTATTCATTATTATTCGATATAATAATCAACATTTCAGTGAAAACAATCACTTTAATTGATATTTTAGCTAAATTTTGCCTTAAAAATCCACGTAATTAGCAGATATACAAACGTATTAGTAATTTTTATATCTATCTTAAAATTCTCTTGTTACTTTTCAACAATATGTTTTTCATTACGTATCATATTGCATTTGATAAGGAAAATAATGATTCGTTTTTGCGTTCCGTAATTTTCCAATAACTTAAAATTCGCTTCTCCTGGATTTCGATACTCTCAGCAAAGTGTTTCCGTCAGCCCCCTCCATCCCCTCCGAGAAATTTGGCGTGGATCCTCGGCGGAGTTTTTTATTTTCGCGATATCTCCGTCGTTTATCCAATTCCGGGATGTCGGCCGAAGAGCGGGCAATTTCTATTCGCATCTGGCACGTCGCCCGGGCGGGACTGCGGCGAGAAGATGCCGCGCTCGAGGCTCCCCGGATGATCTCTCTTCGGCTGCATCAAGACTCGTCATCACCATGTTTTGCGACTCCTTATTTGCAAATTCATCTTTGTCTCATGCGTGTCTGCCGTGATTATTGCGACAACACTTTGATGGCTCGACGTCAATGATTTCGCGATAAGGTCGTTACGTCACGCGGAGTTATGTTCGCCGTTCTTGTGAAACTTACGTATAAAAAACAGTTTCATGTGGTAAATTCAAGGATAGTTTTCTTTTTGCGTAATTCCTATATATATGTATATATTCATACATATATGTGCATTTTTTGTGAAAACGCGCTCGCTCCTTGACGAATTAACATGCGTTCTTTTTCTTTAACGCGACAACTTTCTTGCGGAGCGGCTTATCGTCGAGTCCGCTCGAGACGTTACATTACACGTCGCGATACTTACTGACATTTTATCACGATCGATAACCAAGCGATCCCATGACGCGCACACTGGGTGTCCGATAATTCAGACGGCAACAATCGTCGGTCTTATCGCGTTGTACTATCGATCCGGCGTTAACTGCTCGCACGGACACGTTATAAAGGTCGCAAAAAGAATTTTGCAGAGCTGATAATCCGTTCGAAAAAGTAGCCGATTTCCGGCAAAGGGGAAAGATAAATGTCGACATGAACAAGATAGCGATCTATCGATATAATTTTACGTGCGGCGATAATTACTATTTAATCAATTGCATGAGATAAGAATAATAGCGCGCAACGTGTAGAAATGTTGCGAGATTTCTCTCAGGTACATGCACACAAATATAAGCTCGAATATGCCTATGTAATTTTCTGTTTTTTTCCTTTTCGTCCTTAGTACATGGATATCGGGGAGGATATCGGCGTCCCTGAGGATTTCACAAAGGGCGAAATGAAGTCGGGGATGTGGTGGCGTCATTTACTGTCCGGTGGCATCGCCGGCGCTGTTTCTCGTACCTGCACCGCCCCCCTAGATCGCATCAAGGTCTACCTGCAGGTAAGTGTTCAATTACTCGATTAGATTTGCAGTGAAATTCAATCTCCAATCTTTAATTTGATCTCTTGACTTTTCTCCGCCAGGTATATACTATGATTGTATCTAATATGTATATTGTCATACAAAATAGAAGTATATATACATATATACATACATACATACATACATATATATATATATATATATATACATATATATGTACAAAATATAGAAACACAGATTTCCTAGAAATTATCATGTATTGTATATTGTTTTGCGACAACGATGAGAATAATGTACCTCATTTGTGTTTCATATATATTCTTTGTTCACGTGCTACGTCACAGTCTAACGAGAACGAAAGCGCGTATGGTAAAGAATAGATATCGAGCGGCGTGTGAGAGTGGTATAGTTTGGTTTGATTTGACGAGAACGGAGAACGTACGATATGCACGGTTGCAGGTCCACGGCACACGACACTGCAATATCATGAGTTGCTTCAGGTACATGGTGCGCGAGGGCGGCCTGCCCAGTCTATGGCGCGGTAACGGCATTAACGTGCTCAAGATCGCGCCGGAGTCGGCGCTCAAGTTCATGGCGTACGAGCAGCTGAAGAGGGCCATCAAGGCAAACGACGATAGCCGCGAGCTTGGCTTGGGCGAGCGCTTCTGTGCTGGGTCCTGCGCTGGCGGCATCAGTCAGAGCGCCGTTTACCCCCTCGAGGTAAATTTCTCTTCCCTGGAAACACCGGCTGTTGTTGCCCGTCGTGTGATGAAAAAGAACAAAGTAACACGGCGTGATATTACAGGTGCTGAAAACGAGGCTGGCGTTGCGGAAAACCGGCGAGTTTAACGGCATGATCGACGCGGCCAAAAAGATATACAGACAAGGTGGTTGGAGGTCCTTCTACAGAGGCTACATTCCTAATTTGATCGGGATTATTCCATACGCCGGCATCGACCTTGCCGTTTACGAGGTGGGCCATTAGATATGTTTCACTCATTGCGAATCCGATCACCCAAGCTACCGAAGGCCGCTGTACATGGTTATTTCAATGAAAAACCATACGAGTATCTTGAATTGTTGTGCTAAACGCTTAATCATATTTTCACGTGTAGACAACTTTGACCTCCACGTTAAGTCGTTAGCAGACAAAATATAGTAAAATAATTTATCGCTCATTCGTGTATTCTTTTATCATGTTTACGACATTTTTTTTTCCTAAGCCTTGTTGGCCCGATTGCACTACACACACACACACACACACACACACGCGCGCGCGCGCGGCGTTATCGTGAGTATATTAGAAAAATGTTAGGAAAGAAATATCGGGTAATAAAAATGCTCAAGTTAATACAAACAAATTCGGTAACAATAATGTGATTTCGATAAGAAATGTAAAATGTTGCCAAGAGTTGTATTTTATTAGTTTCACGATAAGCTGCAGCGCGGGTGATCGAATTCGCTGTTAAATTCCGACGAGGAACGTGAGGAAAGTTGAACCTCAGTTCTCCACTCACGTCCGATTTCTTCCCTCCCGTAGACGCTGAAGAACCGAATCATTCTGCATCAAGCGCTCGCTTCTCTCTCGTACGACCAGAAAGAGAAGAAACCGGCGTTTTGGATCCTGCTGCTCTGCGGCACTCTGTCGAGCACCGCAGGCCAGGTGTGCTCATATCCGCTCGCGCTCGTGCGCACGCGTCTACAGGCGGAAATAGCGACCGAACGCGGCGCACCTCAGACGATGATCAGCGTCTTCAAAGACATCCTTAGTCGCGAAGGCGTGCGCGGCTTGTATCGCGGACTTACGCCCAACTTTCTCAAGGTAATTGTGTGATTTCTTTCACGGCGAGTCACCGCTCAGGTCCACCGAAATATTTGCATAAGGTCAACCTCTTAAAAGTCAATGATATCAACATATATTGGCACGTATTGATGTATGTCGTGAAGAATGCAGTCCCGAGCACCTTGCAAAATGTTTCACTCGTTCGTTGTTTATTAAAAAAAAAAGTCATTAGCAGAAGAAGTTTGAAGAACAGAAGGTAATAATCTTGACAAAACGGGGTCTATGACTCGACATGTATTGTAGAAGTCATTCTAAATAATCTTCGGAAGGTTTTAGTCGTCGGTCATTGCTTATTAAAAAGTCACTAACGAAAGAAGTTTGAAAAGTAAAACGTTTACGTAAATATTTATCATAAAATCTAGCGACATGAAATTGTTTACTTTGTAATAACACGTGTCTTTGTCTCTCTTGCACAGGTGGCACCCGCAGTGTCGATTAGCTATGTGGTGTACGAGCACTTCCGGCATGCATTGGGCGTCAACATGACGTGATAAACATGCACACTAGGCCATTTTTATTAATTAACTCAATTAATTTATTCCCCCCTCTTTCTCTCTTTGTATCTATCTCTCTTTCGCTCTTCACTTATCACACACACAGTGATAAATAAATGAGGAAGCGCGTGTTCGCTCGATCGTTGATTCATTTCTCGTCGAAGATGAAGAAGAAAAAGTGGAAGATGTAAGTCAATGACAATGAAGACGATGATGGTGAAGATGATGATGGTGATGATGATAGTGATGACATGAAGGAGAAGAAGAAAATAATGGCGCTTATATTTATTATTATTACCTGCTAACTCGAAGCATCGTATCCTTCAAGCCATGAACCTAGGATGAAAAAAAAGGCCAGTTCTCGATTAATTATTACCATTTAACGAAGAAACACGTCCTGATTTTAACGGTAACATTCGAGTCGTCGAGAGAAGAGCTTATTATTAAAATTTTCCGTATGTGAGGATAGAGAAACAGATTTGCACATTCCACTTTGATTTTTGGCGACAATAAGAGAATTGAAAATTTAAATTAATATTGTAAAATTACACATACACACACAAATTTACATTTTTCTGCGTAAAAAGAAAATTGCTACACGAAAAACTGCCTTTTCATAAGTTCCGACTCGAATGTTTCCGGAAATATGTTCCGTTACAGTACATGTAAAAATATCATACACGTGTAAAAATGCAATGTGATGTAACGCGATATAACCGACCTGAGACAACGTAGGATTTCGTTACAACCGTGGTTTCTTGTTTCGAAGCTGGAAAGATCGCGAGTTGTATACCGACACTGTGATACGTATATTATAACTATACGAGCTGGATACTTTTTTTTTGTATGCTTTAGTATGCAGCACAATGTTTTTTTTGTGTTTACTATCGCGCCCGATGTCTTGTGAACGAGACGACAAAAAAGTAGCGAGCAAAATCATGTTCAGAATTCACATAGAATATTTTCTTACGCGTTCGATTTCCCTTTAGAGAAAAGCTACTACTGGTACGAAGGGTGTATGCATGCAGCTCAAATACAAATACAGAAAATTCGTTAAATTAAACTTCGAAATGAAACCGAATTAAAGCTGAGAAGTTTAGATTTTTTTTTTTTTTTTAATATTAACGACTATGTCCGATTTTCGCGAATGTACGTGAAAACTCGTTGAAAAGAATAAATATGAAATCTTGGAGTCGAATTAGATACAACAGATCCTCGGAATTTCTTGGTCAAGTCAACCAATTAATTTTCCACCTATTCGAAGGTCTCCGTTTGAATTATGTGAAATGTTATTATTCGTCCCCCTTTTTTTTTATTACAATTTTACGTAAATGGTTGTACACTATCGTAGTTTTCCTGAAAATATCAAAAACATTTTTCTCGGAGAAAATTAGACTTTTTTTCTGTATATATTGCGAAAATTTAATGATAGATTTTTATAAATATACCTATGAGAATTATAAAAAAATGTGTATGTGGCGTGCATGTGCGAGTGTATGTGTGTGTATACGTATATATACATACACATATATATATACATATATATAATATATAAATATATATATGTATATATGTATTTTCATAATGTAGATTAAAAATACCTGGGATATATATGAGAACAATATATTAATTTATGTATTTATGAATTTCCACAAATCTCCGTACACTCGATTTAGTTTTTTAGATTTCGAGTTTTCTCTGAGAAAAAGGCAACGCGTATACTTGCTTTTAACACGGTTTTGACGGTTTTCCTCCTCGATGTCGCTTGGAGCCTAGTCGATGATCTGATAACAGAGAGTTTTTCCGGGAATTAATAAAAACAGACGGTATCCGGAAAAAACCCGTTCAAACCGTGTCGTGAAACCAAGCGTGCATCCTCGAAAAGACAAAGATGTATCTATATTATTGATTCGCGCTTATTTCCCCTCCGAGACACCGTGTATATAATAAAATATAGGCTCTTGACGCGTGCACGGTATCAGGACTGAGTAGATTAGCATTAATAAAGAACACCGTGTTTGTATGTATATACATATGTATGTATGTATGTATGTATGTATGTATGTATGTACACACGATCGACAAAGCTTTGAAATTTCCCCATGCCCTNCCCCCCCCCCCCCTCTCTCTCTCTCTCTCTCAATGTATATATTAATAGTTACGTATTGTCATTAAAGCTATTATTTAATAAGAGTATATTTAGGAACAGAATTTTTTCTTAAATAAAGACATTCTTGAATGCTATCTCTTTTGGATCACTTTTCTATAGAAAAGTTTATAGAAGAGGATTCCAATATTACTAGAGTTCATTGGCTCGGGCCATCTGCGTGCGTGTGCGTGTATGTAAATTATAAAATGTGTAATACACACATATGCACGCATAATGTTCTATTTCAACCGACGAATACTTATACACCCTCCGAAAACTGCCCGTATATGTGCGTCCGCGCGGAACACCTACAGCTGGCATTACATAGCTTACATCGACAACGATTTTACTTACACAGAGTCACACGAGCTCCCTTGGTACTTATTCCAGATAAGACACGTTACGATGAAAAATAAACACGTTGCTGAGAAACTGGAAGATATTCGAATTGTAATGTTTCGTTCAAATTATGCCTTCAAACTTGTTCTCTATCTGAAACGCAAAACAGTTCAGTTGCGCTGCTGAAAGCTTCGTCCGCGCCGCCGTTGAGTCGTACTACTTAAAATTGCGGCTTGACTGACTTATCGTTGACTCACACTACTTTCTCTTTTTTTTTTATTGCAAGTAAAGGGTGTACAAAAAGGAGTACAAGGTCTGGGAACTTAACCCATCCGACCCGTGAGCGCTATAGTATTACAATTTGTCTGAATGGATTACATAGTTTTGGTGTCGATGAATAATAAAATTTTATTAATAGTCTTATAAATTAATTGTTGAGTGTCTAACTGGTGGTGGTTGTATATGCCGGGGGGGGGNGGGGGGGGAATTGTGTAATAAGCGATAAAACGGGAGAAAAAATAAAGAGGAAAAGAAGTACGATTACACATCCGCTGTCGCTTACTATAACGCTTGTGTTTGTCGAGTCACCGAAGGAAAAAAAAAAGAAAAAAAGAAAATTCCATATGGAATAAATTGTAGGGGTTTTGGTGACTCTTGAGTTACGAGTTAAACGATCTTCGCCTGGTACAAAATGAAAGAAACTACTTTCTCATTTGGCCGGTAGGAACGGTGGTGACTCGTAGCGGAGATTTTCGAACTAAATTTCTAAACAGCTACACGTTTGAGCCTTTGGCTGAACGAAGGTTCGAGTCTCGGCTAAGTTGTCTTTATCGGAATCGAAATGAGTTTTTTTAATCGTCAAATTCTTATCGATCATCGCGAATTTCAAGGCAACTTTTCAAGTTGGATCAGAACGGACTCCAAAGAAGTTCAAACAATGTACAAATATCGTGTAATTTTCTCATCATATTTATTGCTTCTCATAGCAGTTTTCTAATTTTTCTTCAATATTACGTTTTCGACGATGCCTGAAAATTGTCCGCGTACGGCAGAAATCCGCAATCAACAGCGTGCACTATCATATCCGCCAATCTTCGTCTTCCACTCGCCGTCTCGATATTGAAAAATTTCACCGCTTCGCTGAGATCTACGTCCTCGTCGTCGAGGAACTTGTCGTCCAGATCGATCGACGGAGACACCTCCAGCAAACTTAACGGTATAATTTCCAGCGAGGCGAACAAGCCGAAGAAAAATTGCTCCTTCACCTGGAATTAACACGGACACGGTTGCACAACGTGCCGCCTTTAATATACAAATTAATTTCCACAATACGCGAAATATAGGATGTTCCAAAAAATGTATACATGCAGACGGAACGGCCGTTACTTTGAAAACAGGCATCGACGAAAAGAAATGATTCAATAAACTGCATGTCGACGAACGCTGACTTTATAATCATTCAAAGCGTGCGTACGTTTTTCGGAACGTATATTTTACCTCCTTCAGGAACAAGTTCCACGGGTAAACGCGCTCCGGGTCGGATCCGAGTGATTTAACGCCGTCGCTCAGCTCGGAGTGATATATTTTCAACATATCGTCGAAGTGTTGATCGCGAAACGTCTTGTCGGTGCAGGAATAAATCAGGAACGACAAGTCCGTGACGGGGCTGGCGCAGCGCGAGATCTGGAAGTCCAGCATGAGCGCCTCCTTCAGACCGGCTCCTCCGACGTCCCGGACGAGGAAGTTCGGTGGCCAGCAGTCGCCCTCGCATACGACTGATGTTGGTGCGTTCTTTCTGCCGCACAATTCTGCACACTTGTCGTAGAGGGCGCCGAATCTGTAGGAATTGAAGCACCTCTCGGCCTCGCTGCCGGGATACTCGCTGTTTAACGCGTGTCTCGCCACGTCCAGTAAGTTTTTCTGCAAAAACGGCGCTTGATTGCAAGAAAGTTTGGCGATTTCTCTCAGCGAACGTCACTCACGTGGTAATTCTTGAACCCATCCCAGTAATCCTTGCCGAAGAAGATCTCCCTCAAGTGGCTGACTATCTCCGCGAACTCCTCTTCCCTTTGATCCTTGTGGGCGAAGGAGATCGCGTGGAACTTCGCCATCGTCTTCAGGATCACCGTGCATTCTGTAAGGTCTAAGCAGCTTCGTCGCGACGCCGGCCCGAATCCCAAACGCGAGGCGTCCTCCAAGACCAAGAAGTCGTTCTCACCGTCCGTGAAGGAGGCCAGGTAACGCGGGATGCTCAGAAGATGGCTCTGCCCTTTGTCCGCTAAGAATTTCTTGAACCTGGACGCCACCTGCGGAGAGAGAATTACGTGCTTCAAGCGGAGAGAGGAAAATGTTCGAGTTACGTGTAGCACAGAAGACTCCACCAATGCAGTCCCATCTTCTAGGACGATTGATTGTTTGATGAAACAATGCTCCATAGCAGTCATGTTTTCCAAAATTATATCTCTAAATAATACGCCCGATTGGAAATTTCCAGTGAAGTAAAAGATATATGTAATATATTTCCTAAGTTGCCTGTAAGATCAATAAAAAGCCAGTGAAACGAAGTAAAAAAAAAAAAATATATATATATATATATATATGTAAAATAATAATATATATAATAATATATAAAATAATAAAAAAATATATTTTTTACTATTTTTTACTATATAGTTTCACTGGCTCTTTATTGACTTTACAGGCGACTTAGGAAATGCATTATTAAATACTTTCCGCTCGATAAGACACAGTAGCAAATCATAGCGCTGGTCACCACGGCTGCGAAATGTCAACAGTCTTCAGTACAGACACGCTCGTTCAAAGCGAGTAAAACTAGGTGGAAAGCCTTGCCTCGGTATAGAAAACGATCTCGTTGCGGAAGAAGTCGGCGGATCGCATGGTCTTCCGTCGGCGGGGATTCTTCGGCATCGCCTTTACGACAAAATTCGCCTGCACGCGACGTCGCTGCCCCAGTTTGCCGCCGACAACGCCGCTCACGCTGCCCTTATTGATGCTGGAGGTGAAGTAGTCGCCTTTGGCGAAGCCCTCGTCGAAACTCCAATCTATCAGCCGCACTTCTCCCTCGCTCTTACACACTTCGGCGAGGATACCGGCCAGCACCTCCTCCGTGAACTTGTCGCTCACTGCGTTCAGGTCGACGCGCTTCCCCTTCCCCTCGCTCATCGTTCCCCTCCCGGCCTTGTAAATCCGCGAGTTAATCGAGAATTTCCTGTTATTCGTTAATCGCCTCGTTGTTCGGTTTCGCTCGATACGGTAAATACCGTGCGTAAATTATATTTATAATTATATTTATAATATAATATAAATATATGCGCGAGGTCAATGCATCGTCAATACACACACGCGGAATATTCTCAAAAGATTCGATATTAATATGAGTATTTTTAATCGACGAATCGATATATAAGAAACGCGAAGCCGAAGCCTCAGAACGGAGTAACGAGCGACTCTTTGCTCTTTTACTGTTTCGTCTTTTATATGCTTCTTATCTCGCTCTTTATCGGAACAGTTAGACGTCTTGTTGTTGGCCACGAAAACAAGGAACTCTTGCGATTCCCGTACCTTATCGTGGAATTCGAGCTGTAAGACCAGATTTATGGCGCGTGTAAATTCTGATTTTCACTCGCGCCAAGAGAGAAGCGTCAATCAAGCGCGTTGAAATATAGGGTGTCCCAAAATTCACGCAAGAAGTAATTTTGATAGAAAACACAGGTTTATTATTAAAAATTGTAAATTTTTTATTGATTCATAAAGTATACAGTATAGGGTTAAGTATGGAATAGCATATCGGGTAAATGGCCTCCACGGCTTTGTTGGCACACGTACTCTTTTGTTGAAATTTTCCATGACCGTTTCGCATAAATGTGGCTGAATTTCGTTGATACAGCGCTCAATTTCCTCCTTCAAGACGTGGATGATCATGGGCTTGTGGGCATAAACCTTAGACTTTAAAAAACTCCAAAGAAAAAAGTCCAACGGCGTTAAATCGCATGATCTGAGCGGCCAATTTTGATCACCAAAACGGGAAAGGAAATGACCACGTGAGAAAACATATACTTGTCTCGCTTCAACTTATTGCACTAGTTCAGCGGTGCAGCGAAACAGATCTATTGAATTGTTTCTTGGGCTGTATGGAATGTGGCACCGTTTTGTTGAAACCACATGTCGTCCACATCCATATGTTGCAATTTAGGCACAAAAAACTGGATTATCATGTCGCGATAGCGAGTACCATTAACTGTTATTGCCTGACCAGCCGCATTTTCGAAGAAGAATGGTCCGATGATGCCTCCAGCCCAAAATCCGCACAAAACAGTGACACGTTGTGGATGCAAGATCACCAATTGATTCAGTGTCTCCTTAAATTTTTTAATTAATCTCTTCGCAGCTGATGAAGTTAAATCACTATTCCGACTATATTTTGTACGAAAATTGCGAACTGTAGCTGCCAAACCTTCATTATTTTTCAAATATTGTTGAATAATGAAAACGTGTTGTTCTTTCGTGTAGCACTCCATTTTTAATAACCCTGAACTGTCAGCTGTCACGCTGTCTTCTTTTTTCGTTGGCAACATTTTACCGCACAAATGGCGCAAAATTCAAATCTTGCGTGAATTTTGGGACACTCTATTCAACCACGTGCGCAAGGAATGTCGGGAAGCAGTAGCAGAAAGGGTCATTTAACAACTACGTCACACTACGAGGGGGGGGGGGGTTCTATTACCGTGCATGACGGTTTTAGGAAGGGGGTAAAAGCCATCAAACATCACATCAAGGCACACGGAGCTGATTTTCATGCCGGAAAGGTAAGGAAATCTAGCAACGTAATATGTGGAGACGGAATGGGGGATAATTCTGCGTGTTACGTAATATTGAAAGGGGATCGGAATATTTTCCGACGGAGGGAGGGGGAAAAAATCCTCATATTTCGCGTGACGTAGCTGCTAAACAGCCCCGGCGGCGGTACAATAAAAGAAAATCATAATATGCATACATAACTAACACAATTATATTTATATATTACAATATAAAATTTGTTTAGAAAACCTAAATTCGGAAACGTTTCTTTTCTTTCCTCCGTTTCGTTTTTTGCCTAGCGCGTCGACGGGATCTCAGATCGCCGCGACGCGTGTCTTAATTTAAAACATTAACTTCTCGTTTAAAGAAAAAAAAAAAGAGAAAGATAAAACAACGTACAAAAGAGAGAGAAGGAAAAAGAAACGAGGAATACGTTCGAGGCGTTTTCGGCATGCGCGAGAAGAACCACGCTTCGCGACTGGAAAGAAGAAAAAAAAAAGAAACTCGCGCTCGAAAGACAGACGTGAGACTTTTCGCAAAAAAGCTTTTATTTACATTTGTTTCGGTTCGTTTTTAGCGCCTAGGTGAATTTATATAATTGCAATAAAATCCCACACACAAATCGATCTCGCACTCACACTGATCATCTCTCTCACCTGCCGTGGAATGTGTTTCGCATTTAATAAATACAGCTTCTGAGATAAATTAAAATACAAGTCTTGCGCGTTCCCCCCCTTCTTTCTTCCTTTTCTTTCTCGTTTTTTTTTCTTTTCGTTCCTTTTTTTTACAACCGAGAGGCGTGTAAATTCCAATGCGTCGGACGGAAAACCCGGAGTCCCCGGATTCCGTCGTAACAGTAGATTCACTCACGACGAGCCCGTACACCTTATTTACAATGTTCATATATAAACATATACATTGCGACCGCTTAAACCTATCGATATACGAAGTGAAAGGTAAAAAGTACTATTTTGTACCTTAAGACTGTCTGACAAATAAAGTTAAAATGCTGGCCAGTTTGTGTCGGTGTGACGTTAAGTCGCACTTATGTCAATCTATTCTACAACGGGTAGATAGCGCGCGTTTTTCTGCTCTCTCTCTCTCTCTCTCTCACTCACTCTCCCTCTCTTCAAACATCTCCCTTCTTTCCGTTAAAATGTAATAAATCATTGACACCGGAGAGTCGCGATTCGTAAAGAACTGAACGGCTTAAAAAACCTAAAACGCAAACATCCGGAAATTCTTAATTCCTAACCTTAGTTATCGCTAATTAAATCGCGCGTACCAAGTTGGACTGAGTGATAAATTATCGTCGACTGTACAAACGGCGCTTTCAGCTTGACAGAGAATCACATGACGTAATAAGTCTCGGAACATAGCTACGTCCCGGTGTCGCTTCTTCCGAGAGTTCCATCGTCACTTATCAGCGTCGGTTTCGAAGGTTTGGACCTCGCGCGCGCGATTTCTCGTAAAAAATATACACCCTCCTGCCGGTCGCGTGAAGCTGCCTGACGATGGCGATGATAATGATGACGAAGTCACATCCACGAGAAGTCTCAACGAAAGGGGGAATAAGTACCATCGGTCGGCCGGGTGATCACTCGAGAGTGCTTCAACGACTTATATCGAGACTACACCGTAAAACAACGAGCGCATTAGGATTATCGAGACTCTCGCTCGTCGCGAGAGTCGCTCTGTCTTTGTCTCTGTCTATTATCGTCGCGCGGTAGGCGAATAAACTAGCAACATTTTCCCTCAGTTTTCTCTCCTCCCCTCTGCCGCAAACAGCACACGCGAGATTATTAGGACTGATTCGAAAGTCCACTCGTTTCCAAATACCCAAATACGTTCCACAGCCGGCGGTATTCGGTGTTTAGTACCTTTAATAGTTCGAACGTAAAATCGGAAGCGTTTCTCTCTCTCTCTCTCTCTCTCTCTTTCTACACGTACTTCCTTTGCGTACGGAGACACTTTATTTACTTTCGGCTCTCCCCTTTTTCCCTCCTGCCTCCTTCAATCACATGAATCTTAATAAGTACCAAGTGCCCTAATGTAAGATCAAGTTTCGTTATACCCTGAAACTACCCACATAACCAGGTAGAGGAACCCCGAAAACGAGTTCGCCGTATACGTTTTACTCGCTTCACCTTCTTCTTTTTTATCGAGAGGATCGAAATAAATATTTATTTAGGTGTCGTACGGCGGAGGCTTGGCTCGGACGTCGATGCGAAAGCGGTAGAACGGGAATGGCAATTAGGTGTCTATACACAAGGACGTATCTTACATAGAGTACGAGATAAAATGAGTTTCTCGAGTTTAGACCGAAGTTTGCGAGGGGCGACGACGATATCCCGCGAGTGTCGATATATACTATGTGTTTCACCGATGACGATCAATTACGTCTGCAACAGAACAGGACGATGGTTGTAATAATCATACATTACTCCAGCTCGTCATTCGAATTTAACCCTTAAATGCATCGTATGATTTTTTAGCTCATATCTCGATAAATAGCAACCCTGTATAGAATTCATTCAAATTATTTTATTTAAAAAATTAAAAATCATGCATTTAAGGGTGCAACAGTCGCTGCCGTTGAACTAAATTATCTCGAGTGCAGATATGTTCAAAAAAAATCTCTCTCTCTCTCTCTCTCTAATATTATATTATGCCCGAATTTACACGAGAGTATGTAATTCCATCCATTATATATATATAATCTTGGAAGAAAAAAAATCTCTCTCTCAGAAGGGGTAAATACAATAGAATTATTAAATAAAAATATATATATAAATAATTATTGGATAGAATTATTAGATAGAAAATAAATATATATTCTATCCTATAATTCTATATGTGTGTGTAATATATCTGTCAATTGTAATCCCTCCGTCTCTGGAGACGAAAACGAGGTTTTCGGCCCGAGACGATCGAAAGGGCAACTTGGCGCGGTAAAATAAGTTGTCCTAACAAAACGCGCGACAAGGACCGAAAAGGTCTGGCAGACTGTGTCTCTCTCTCTCTCTCTCTCTCTCAGACGAGATTTCGTCGTGTGTGGACCTACCGAGAGTCAACGAGGGACGCGCGTTCTATTGATCGCGCGTGTTGGCACAGCCCTTTACGTGTTGTTGTAAAGCTGATGGTGGGTCTGACTCGGATGCGAGTGCTGGTGTTGCTGATGGGGATGCTGCTGGGGATGCCTCGCGTTGTATCGCACGCTGCCAGCGAGCGAGCTGCCCCTGCCGTGAGTGCCGACCATGCTCTGCGTGTCGGACAGCTCGTCCTCCTCCGCGCCCAGGCTCCGGAACCTGACGAAGCCATCCTCGGCGACTAGCATCGTCGAGCCGGTGGTGGGAGCCTGCTCGTGCAAGCCTTGAACTGGCGTGTGCCTGCCGCGAGTCTCAGAGTTCCTCAGCGTCTGTATGCCGTTGCCGTGGCGGCTGAGGGAACCCCGACCTTCGTGAGGGAAGTGGCCCATCGTACCCGACTTGCGGATGGAATGTCTCTCGAAGGTACCTGCGGAACCAGCATTGCGTCAATATCCGTCCGGAGGATAAAGGACGGATTTCAGGAAAAAAGCGTCTTCGCGTACCTGATATGTTCAAGTGCTCGGGCAGGGTGTTGAGCGGGAAGCTGTCGTCGTAGACCTGCTTGCCCGTCCGCATGGTGTAATTCTGAATCGCCTGGTTGGTGCTGCAGATCGCCGGGTACAGCACGTCGTCCATGTTCTCCGTGGAGGTGGAGCTGCCGCAGGGGAAGAGCGCGAAACCGGAGTGAGCGGAGTGCTGTTGCATCTGCTTCTCGCGCAGCGGGTACTGCGAGAGGCTGGCGACCCAGGCGAGGAGGCCGCACACCGCGAGCTCGAGCACCCTGACGGAGAACTGCCAGCCCCACCACAGCCAGGGGTAAGGCTGCGGCCGGTCCTGCACGCCGAATATCCCGTAGAGCTGCACCAGGCCCATCAGGATGAAGAGCATGGCGATGGCGATGGTGGTGGTGATGGCGGTGCTGAGGGCGACGGTGGTCGGGTCGGCGCCGGCCATCATGTGGTTCGCCCCGGCCGCCTTGTTGCTGGCCGCGTGGATCTGCGAACGCACCACGCGGTACACGTAGACGTAGCAGAGGCCCAGGGTGACGCAGACGACGATGTAGATGCACTGGCAGACCAGCGGCAAGATACGCGCCTCGTCCTGATAGCCGAGCACGTGGGTCGACACGTGCAGGGAGACGCAGAGCACCACGTGAACGGTGGAGGAGAGCACGAGGGTGGTGGGGGAGAGGATGCTGTTGTTGAGCGAGGGCGCTTCGGAGTAGCGCGCGAGGTACAGCACGAGGGTGGCGAAGGCGGTCGACAGCAACGGCGCCGGCAGGTACATCAGCACCCTGGACAACGGCTCGGGCAGCGAGTGGCCGAGGTTGTACGCGTCGTAGAAGAGGTGGAAACAGCGGAGCGTGCAGACGGTGGTCAGCAGCAGGTGCACGGCGAGGAAGTAGGACTGGCTGAGGAGGTTCGTCGCCTCGTTGAACCGGACGATCTTGTAGATGGAGAAGAGGGCCATCAGGGTGAAGGTGATCGCCGCGAAGTAGACGTGCAGGGACCAGGCGATGCGCCAGGACTCGAGGGGATTCGGCGTGTCCACGTGCGACACCTCGTCGCCGTCGCTCGCGCCGTCGTTCGGCCGCTTCGAGGTCGGCGCCGGCGGCTGGGCCTGCGGGTACGGCAGCCTCTCCGTGTCGACGATCTCGATGCTGTCGGTCTTCAGGCCGTTCTCGTTCCTGAGACCGTGGTAGCCGTCGTCGTCCTGCCGGCCGGTGTTGGGCAGATTGAAGATCGTCGGCTGCGTGACGACGCTCTTCGCCGCCGGCTCGCCGGAGCTCCTCGACGTCGTCGTGCTGGCCGCCGGCTGAGTGCTTCGCTGCTCGGTGGTGGGGGCCGCCGGTCCCTTCGTGGCCAACGGCTTCAGGAGTATGTCGGGGACGTCCTGCTTCCTACCGTTGCTGCCGGACAGGATCCTCGAGATGCTCGGGTAGTGCAGAGTGACGAACTCGTTCGTGTCGTTGTTCCTCGTGCGGTCGCCGTCCGCGGACTCCTGCGGCCTCTGCTCCTTCTCGTTCGCCGGCTTCCCGCGCGATTCCTGCCGCTCCTCCTGCGAAGGACTCTGAGGTAGGTCCGGCGGTCGCATGGGAATCCTCTCGTGCGCCGGCGTCAGACTCGGCGGCGGCATCGGCCTCCGGTTGCCCGTGTGCACGTCCGAGTTGGTGCCGCGCAGCGTCGGCTTGTCGGCGAACGGGTGGAGGTACTCGGGCGGCAACGGCGGCGTGAAGAGCGCCCTGGAGGGCGGCGCGTACGACGGCAGGTCGCGGAAGATGGGGGAGGCGGTGGCCCGGGGCGCCGGCGGGTACCTCGCCGGCAACGACGGCCCGGCCGGGGTGGTGCTGCTGGTCAACGGCGACGGCACCGTCGACAGGGTCGTGCTGGCCGACACCTGGGCGTCGTATGCCGGCACGCTGCGCTTCGTCGTCGCGGAGCTGTGGGCCACCTTGTTGAAGATCGCCGCCAGGTTCTTCTCCAGCGCCGTGTGATCCAGATTGAAGATCGGACTGTTGGGCCCGCCGTCGCCGCTAGCCGTGCACCTGGGGGAGAGCAGCACGACGGCCAGCAGCAGCAGCCGCATCCTTCTTGAGGTCATGAAGACGCTCGACATCGCGCCGGGGGGGATGATCGCGGACACCTAGTGGACGCCCTGTGCGGGCATCGGTTCATTCCATAACAGGCTTCACCACGACGACGACGCTGCTCTTTTCTCCCTGCGATTTCGGAGATCTCTCTCCTGTCACATTTCCGAGATCGTCGGCAGTGTGTCTTCTTCGCTCTATCGCGTCGTTCCCTGCCGCGACGGCGCCGACATTCGACGTTTCCCACTTATCTGGCAGTGGTTGATCCTTTCTCTCTCTCCTTCTCTCTCTCTGATAATATTCGGCAATGTACACGAGAGAGAAGGTACGGACGGGAATACAGTGGGAGAGAGCAGATTTCTTCCTCCCTGCAATGAGCAATGTACGACGAAAGCCGGCGGTGTGTCCACTACCGAAGCGCCTCCTCCTCCTCACGCACACACGCGCGCGGGAGGACGCGATTCAATAGCGCCGGATGATTATTTCGCCGTGGTAACTTCGTCGGCGGCGTGCGAGGGGGTTACCGTCGTTCCCCCGCCCGCGGTTCACTAGATTTCAAATCTATCACACGGCAGGGATGATGCGAGGCCTGTTATCGCTGCTGCTCGGAGCCATCCCAGATTCGCGAGAGCCTCGCCGGGATCCCCGCGGGGTCATTTAACGCGCCAAATCGCCTCGTGGCCCCGGTCGCCGGCGCGGCCTCGTAATTGCCGTGTCCATTTCTTCTTAATTGGCGCGCGCGCGACCGCGCGTGCTCCTCCGCCCCCCTCCCTCTCTTGGCGCCTTCTTCCTCTTGAGCGCTGCGACGGGAGCCCTGCGAAAGAGATCTGTCGTCAGGCAAGTTCGGCCGGAACGGGGAAAAACCGGCAGAGAAAGGAATCTCTCTCTACGGGAGCATTTTTTTATGCGCAATACGCGAATATGCGAATACTCGCCGGCGTCGGTTCTTTTTTACCGATTCGCGCGCACAAATTCCCCACCGCCTCTCGTCTCTCTCTCTCTCTCTCTCTCTCTCTCTCTCTCTCTGTTCGGAGACCCGAGGAATACTTTTTTTTTTCATCCTCTTTTCTTCGACCGGGAGAGGAGAGAAAAAAGCGGACTTTTTCGGACATGTGAAGTTAGCACCCCAACATTAGTTCTCGATAGTTCTGATTAGAATGCCAGCTTTCTTTCAAAAAGTATACGAATACTCTTATATTCATAAAAGAGTTCCGACGATTAACTGAAAAAAGAAATAATTAAAAAACAGGTTGCTAACATCACGCCAAACATCAAGATCGGATAGTTCTAAATAGCTTTTCAAATTTCTAATTACCAATTTCTGGATTTTCAGATTTTCAGATTTTAGTATCAGGAAAATATAATGAGTGAAGAGGTGGCACGAATTTTCGTAGATTTGCCGCGCTTTCTCTAAATTTTTAAATTATTCATTTCTCGATTTTTGCCTCATAATACCAGGGATACACGATGAGCAAGGAGGTAGCGCGAATTTTCGTAGATTTGCCGCGCTTTCTTTACATTTTTAAATTATCAATTTCTCAATTTTCACACGTCCGACTTTTTCGGTACGCATACGCTGGCGGAAGGAAGTGTTTAGGTGCTTGACGGTTTCCAGCGGGTAACGTCGGACAAAGCGACATTCGATTTCGATAACGTTTCACCGTCATCAATTAATCGTCAATTAGACCGATAAAAACAAACGCGTTCTCGCGCGCACGCGCGTGCGTGCGCGCAAATACGCAATATTAGTTACGCATCATTAATTTACACGTTAATATTATTAGCCCGCAGAAATATGTAAACGCGCAGGTTCGTGCGGATCGTAATTGGATTATTCGTAAATACTATTATTTATCATTATTAAGTTAATTAAGTCTTATATCGATAGGCCACTGCCGCCGGCTGGTAATTCGCCACCGGTAATTGATCGTAAAGCGATCCAAAAACGGAGGAGGCTTCTTTGTGTGTAGGATACCTTAGACGAGAAGTCGTAGAAAACGGGCCGCCGTTTCGTCCGTTCTTCCACGATACGTCGCGCAGCGGCAGGAAATTGATCGGCCAGGTAAGACGGGACACGTGGATGAGTCAGTCGTGACGACGACGGGAGTGACCATCGATTTCTTCCCGGCGGTATCGTCCGCTATCTCGTTCCGCGAACGAAACTTAATAACGGGGGCACATCTCTGTGCAGTTCCGACAGAGACTCGATTTTCCGGTGATACAGCCGGTGCTTGCGGGATATTTCGAAGAGCAAAATGCGTCAAAGCGACTTTTTCCGAAAGTCGGGGTTCGAAAGTTCGACGATCGACGTGCGCTCGAAAACTGTATTTTTGTAACTGCTATAAAAATACCTAATAAACACATACATTATAAATCAATTACGGAGAGAACAAACTTGGTAATTTCGTTCGAGTTGATGTGAACAAATGATTTGCTCAGTTTCTTCTGGATTCTTAGAAAAATTGTTATTTTTGATGGAAAATGACTCTACTATGGGAGATGTCATGATATTTAAAATTTTGTGGGAGATCCGTGTAAACCGTCCGAAATCGGACGAAGGGGAGACCATTTCTGGCTGTGAGAACGAACATTGATTTTTGTTACCGAAAATTGTCTCTTCCAACCGAATCTGATTGCTCGTTTCTCGATTGACGCAACCAAACTAGTTTTTTAAAGTAGAAACATATCTATACGTGAAGCGCTAGCCTAGATTGCGGCTTTGGCAATCCGAGGTTCGATCCCTACGATGAGCTTTTCTCTCATTTTTATTCTTATCAAGGCTCCTGACTACTCAGGCTGCAATTGTCCTCGTTTGATAACGTCATAAACGAGAAAGCGCATACCAAGAATTCTTGCGTTATACGTTCAGATAGGAAGATATATCCGCAATATGACATCCGTGATCGATTCAGCATACTTGTAAAATTGTCCAAACACTTTTCCTATACTCGATCAGTCAATAAATAGTCGTAAAATTAACCTGACACGGAGCATTCCCTTCTAACCTCTTTCCTTGTAATTTTGTCAATGTTAATTTAACGCTTATTTATCGATCGTCCGCGTAAAAGGAAAGTGTTCGGAAGATTTTAACAACAAGTATGCTGCATCGATCACAAATGTCATCTTATGACATTTTTTTATTCGAACGCAAGAATTCTCGGTATGAGTTTCTTCACTTCTGACGTCAGCAGAAATAAGAACCGTCGCAGTGAGGAGCAATCAGGAACCTTAAGGGAGGAAATTTTTTCATTGCAATAAACAAACAATTCGTTGAACATACAGAATGTACCGTTTAAGCCAATACAACGAAGTGTCTCGCAGACAACAAATTAAATGGTATACCCTGTATATTGACTAATTTATTCGGTTAAGTCTTAGGTAAACTTCCTAAATCCGGTGATGACAATTAAATCAATTTTTCCGTGAAAAATTGATTTGCTTTCGAGCGAGTAGCCGCCGAGGGCGAAGTGCGACACGATTTCGAGATTTGGTCCCGTAATCAGGCTAGGAAACGACGTTATTTTGTCTTTCGATCCTGCTGCCTCACAGAGAGGTCCTCTGGTGTGTTGTCGGTCATAAGTGTCAGCGAAATGTAAAACACGTGACGTGCCCGGCGCTTTTAGCATCGGACAATATGTCACACGTCGCGGAATGCGCACCGCCGATATTCTTTGCCCGGCAAAAACGACCGCGCAGATACATGTAGTTAACCGAAAAGCTATTTGTCTCTTTTTCATACCGTCTGTCGCGGCTGAAAATGTTCGTTGCATGTCGCAACTTACGTGTAACCTGGATTTCCGAAGCGCCCCTCTATCACGATTCTATCAATCAAGCGCGGACGAGCGACGTTTGACGTCCCGCCCGCGAAATATTGTTATGAAGCAAATCGGAGGATAAACGAGTACCGAAATGACTTATCGCAGACGAGTCCCCGGGATCAAGCTCGTGCTGAAGCTGCTTCCTGCATCGTCGGGGGAGATAAGGGAGGAGCTTTGCTGCCGGGGATTAGTTGGGACTGAGTTCTTTTCTCTCCTACAATTCGTACTTTTGATTGAAACACAGCTGACACACACATATATATGAAAACTTAGTTTACCAACTTATAAGGAGTATAATTTTAAATCAAAATAAGCGAAATTACATTTGGAAAGTAATTATTCCCTTATTAGGATATTTGTGATATTTCTTGCAGTGATTACGCACACATTTCATAAGAATCTTATTTTATTCTAACGTATAGTTTTTAACTTTTACACAGCACAACCTCACATTCAAACTTTGCATTAACTTTCTCGGCAAAATGACGAATCAGTCTAAATTCCTGTTCGCGAAATTTGGAAAAGTAAAAAGCACAGAAGACAAAACGTCAAAATTGTACTTCACCTCGCCTGCTCCGCTCGTTACGTTCCGTCCCATTTTCCCCTTTTTTTCCCGCCCGTATTCACGGCGTCGCGGAGTCAATTCGTCGAAAATCCCCGGGTGCTTTAACGAATCACTCTCTGCGCCGACCATCCAATCGCGTTACACAGAGAGAGAGAGAGAGAGAGAAAGAGAGAGAGAGAGAGAGAGAGAGAGAGCGCGCCTTCATTCCCAAGCGCGACTTATCAGCTGTGATTTGCCGGCTAGTTGGTTTAATTTGCCAAATACACGGACGTTCGTTCGTCGATTGGCCGCTCGATCGGCGCGTCCTTTCCCCCGGTAGTTCTGGATCTATCGAATCGCGTGATCGGGTTCACCGATACACAAACCCCGCGGGCGATTTGCTCGATAGGAGTTGATTAAGCTGAAATCAATGCGGCTAATAATAGCGTTTGTTAAGGGTCGCGACCGTCGGTTGAAACTCCCCCTCCGTCCCTCTGATTGTTCGCACACGCGAGCGTCTCTCTCTTCCCTCTCGTAAAATCATCATGGGCTGTGTTTTCGTGAAAGAGAGAGAGAGAGAGAGAGAGAGGACGCGCGGCTCGCGTTGATATAAGTTGTTAGTTAAAGCGAGTCCGAATAACTTGACGCTCCGCCGCGACTTACTTTAATTAATTATGCGACTCCCGAGTTTCGTTGAGGGGCCGAATACGCTCGTTCCGTTGGACATGATGTCTAGGTAAAGCCAGCCACAGTTACCACCTATTCGTGACTAAGTACAGTCAGTAGACGGTAAAGAGCAGCTGGATGGGACGTTGGAACACGGCTAAATGAGGCGCACGAAGACTCCGGCGGAAGTGTTTACATCTGCGATTGGCGTGCATGACTGTTCCCGTAATTTCGGAATTTCCAGCGCATCACCGTCGTATTTTCCGCGAGCTCCGTCGGAGAGAGAGAGAGAGAGAGAGAACTCGATCCTGCCACCCCCTCTATCGTCGATTTTCGTATTGCAATTTTAGCATCACGTAACGTTTGCTGAATAAATTGATTAGCACGCATGATCCGCCGGATTCTTCGAACGCTGGATAATCTTGGCTGTTTGTCTAAAAACAGCGGATCGTCGGGGAGATTCGCGAAATCCGCGCCGGCAAAAATATTTCACGCGCCATGGAACGTCGCGGTACGTTCGGACAGGTCAGAGAACACAGAAATACAGCGGAGGGAAATATTTGTTCAATGCATATTAATTTCGGCTAAACGGTTTCGAAATATGTTTGCCACGGCTATCGGCGGGAACGCTGTTCCATCGTAACCGGGCGGAATATTACGGGCGAATATCGGTGATTGATATTGCTCACGCGATTTGGCCGCGTTAAAACGCGGTGGTTTTTCTTTTTTGTTTTTTTCCGCGCGCAAACCAGAAAAGACCGAACACGGTAAACTCGAAATCCCATTAAACGGGCGTATCTGAAAAGCTTCGGCTTAGTTATCGATATTCTTGGCGAAATGTGTGCGTATGTGCGCGCGAATATATATTTCTCTCTCTCTCTCTCCCTCTCTCGTTCCCTTTGATAAACGCGCGACTCTCAGGCCGGAAATTTCCCCGGAAGAAAAAAATCCGACGACGCACTGCCGATCCGCGCAGTTTGATCATCATTTCACCGGACATTTTGTGATTTTTAGCTTATGATGCCGGCGTTGGCTCGCGATGACGGGAGTAATCCGAAATC
>NW_014557143.1:190817-258391 GCF_001313825.1 Dinoponera quadriceps | reverse complement strand
GGGGGGGGGGGGGGGGGGGGGAGGGGGAAAACGAGGAAAAAACCGATGGATTTCGTGTAATCCGATCGGTACGAGGATATCGGCAGCGTTAAGTGAAATGCGATCGTGTCCGATCTGTTTTCAATTCCCGACGGGCCCCGGGTCAAATCCATTATCAGGTGTTTCCGAGGAAACGCTCATAGAAAACGACGTGTCCTCCCTCGCAATTTTGCAGCGCCATATCGACGGGGAAGGGGAGAGGGGGGGGGGGAGGACTTTTCGACGGCCGAAAATTTACGGACACTCGTCCACCGAGAGCGAGAGAGAACGGGAGAAGCGGATTCTCCGGTCACTCCCGTAATAACCGATTCAATTAACTCGTCCGGATAACAGCTCTTTAAACGCTCCCCTTCCGCTCGTCACCGTTGTCGTCTTCACCGCCGCCGCCTTTATTACCGGCCTATCGTTCGTACATCGCGCACGCGTGCATAATTCGCGCGCGTCTCATCCATCGTCGCGAAGTCACGCGAGGAATTCAGCCACGTCGAGCCTCCTCCCTCCTCCTCCCTCTCGTTCTCCGCCCGATACGCCTGCATCGACGCTCGTTGCGCGTTCACTTTCACGTGAGATCAACCTGCTCTCCCTTTATGAAGGCGACCCGGCGTCTCCACAGGTGTCAGAATCTTTCGAATCTCCGTTAAATACCGAGGGAAAAATTACACCCCCTCACGCCCCCGGAGGAGAGCCTTCTCTTCGGACACCTCGGTGATCTGCAGAGTGTCGAGTCTCGAATTCCGGAACCCCTTCTGGATTCTCTCTCTCTCTTTTCTCAAATACCGGATTTGTTGCACTGCTCTTCCGTAGAATTAGACGGGGCTTTAACCCGATTAGAGACTGCGATATTTTACTGCAAATTGATATCTTCTCTCTCTCTCTCTCTCTCTCTCAATCCTGGAAGTGCCGCGCTTCCTCATATGATCATTAAGTTGGACTGGAGTCGCGCGCGTGCTGCTATAGTTATCTCCAATTAGCCCCCTCGTTTCTTAGTCCCTTCGTAAGGAGGGGAGGAAATAATCTATTCGTCGAAGTCCTACGAGGAAGGGAGGGAAAGTCCGGTCCTCCGTCCGATTTTGACGAGCTTCGCGTGCTCGGTAAATACAAGTCTCGCGAAACGGGAGACGTATTCTTCGATAATGAGGGTTACCGTGCCGCCCGGTAATTAATAAAAAAAAAGAAAGAAAAAGAGAAAGAGAAAATCACGGTTCGCCAATTCGCTCAAGCGATCCCGTCGAGGCGATCGGCGGCGTAAATTCAAGTTGACTCGCGCTACGTGATGTAAACTATTGCGTAACTGGGTCGAGTTCCAGCGTATTGATAAGTAGCCCAAAGCCATGGCGAGGCGGCGAATTAATTATTAAAAGCACTAAGGCGGAACTATCCTCCTCCCTTTATGTCGGAGTCTCTCACGGGGGGCATTACTCGACGGAAGAAGGCGAGGGAAAGCCCGCGGGACTCGACGATGAAGTGGCCCGCAGGTGAGACCCTCTCCCGATTCTGTTAATTATTAAGCTGTCTCGCTATTTCCGCTACCTCGCAAACGGTTCGACACGACACGCTCGATTAGCTTAACGACGAGCAGGAAAAAGCAAATCGCACTCTCGCCTCGTGAGAGAGAGAGAGAGAGAGAGAGAGAGAGAGAGAAGGCTGTTCTCGATACCCTGAAATAATATCGAAAAAACGCGAGTAATGAATCGCGCGTAAACAATGTAACCGTTTTTTGCCAGCTGTAAATTTCGTTTCACCGCGAATGAATGCGCGCGAATGACAATTTGAACGATCGACGATTGAATTTTTCTCTCTCTCTCTCTCTCTCTCTCTCTCTGTCGAGACAACGGTCGGAGTAAAATCGCCCGGAAAAATAACACACAATTTTCCCGACCATTTAATCGTCAAAGACGCGCGGTTAATTCTCTCTCTCTCTTTTTTTATATCAGTTAATATCCATCGACACCTTGTCACATTGCCGCGAGACTGCCGCCATTCATCTTCATTTAGACTATACGCGCGGTGTGCACGTGAAATGCCGTGGCAAATAAACGGCGGCGTGCGCGATTGAAAAATATTCCCTAATTAAACTCATCTCGATGCGAATTAGCGCGCGCGGAAAATATTTATTAGGGTGATTACTCACGCGGAAAGAGCCGGCCTCGTGGCGTCGCGTTACGAAGCGCTACTATTACTGTCACTACTATTATCAGCAGGCGTTGGAAAGGACGCGGGAATCCGCGAGTTCCGAGGCGTCCATGTGGATAACATTTCATATTTTATTTCATTTTTTTCGATTATTGCCGCGCGAAAAATCGCTCGGTTTTCCTTATCCTCCGCGCTTCCAACTTCGATTAATTCCACTTGTCCCGTCATAGACGCTAATTAATGCACTCTCCCCCTCCCCCCCCCCCTTTTGTTTCTCGTCGACTTATTATCATGTCGCAAAACGAAACGCATCCGTCGGAACGCGAAAGCGACGGGGAGTCCTTCGTCTATCGGCAATTAACGCGCTTGGAAATTATCCCGTCGAAATTAAATCGACTTCGAATTAACGATACACTGCTTCATCCGGAAATAACGACGCGTCGATCAGAGATCCATCACTGTCACGCGGCATCATCCGTGCGCTTCCGTCGCGACTTCAAAAAGCCGAATCTCGCGCGGCAACAACAAATTTAATTACCCGACGCGGTTTTACGGTGCCGGCCGCTGTTACGACCCACCTGCTTCCGCAGGTATCGTTTTCGGTAACGAGCTGAGGACGATAGCGGAGGGATCGCCGAGATCGCGCAGGATTGTAAGAAAGTTAAAATACGCGTATAAAGCGTTCCATGAGCGTAACTTGCAGCCGTGATTACCGAACTTACGCAGAAGCTGGCGACGACGCGAGACTCGCAGGAATGTCGTAATCGACATTCTTGGTCGGAAAAAAAGAGAGAGAGAGAGAAAGAAAAGGTCGCTTTCGGCTTCTGCAAATACAAATGGGTCCGTTTAATACACGGCACGACCGACGACTGATTATCCGGCTTATTTACGTTCGCATCGCGAAAAATTGTTTGAGAAAGAGGCGCCGCCGGGCGTTTCGACGCTTGTAATACGTTAACTTTTTTAAGCACCGACGCGTTTCCTCTCTCTTCCTTCTCTCTCCCGTTAACGAGATCGTACGACGCTGATACCGACGATCCCTTGAAATTCTTGCCTCACCTCCCCTTCCTCCTCGGATGAACGGACGACGGACGCTGCGTCGAAATATCTACGCGACGTTCCCCCGCACGAAGAAGGATTTAAGAAACCGAAGTGCTATCTGTGAAAGCTCGATCGGACGCGCAATAAAAAGTGCAATAAAAGCACTTCGCGTCGAATTCGGTCGGCGATTTCTCTCGGTCGATCGCGCTTCCCACCCGTTTCCCCTGTATTGGGTGTCCCGGGTTAGCCGCACTTTTATTTACGGATTTCTCCCCGGGAACAATTTGGAATGGATCTTTTCTCGAAGCGAAATTTCGAGCGTGGAAGAGAGAGAGAGAGAGAGGGAGAGAATCGTCCACGAAATCGAGGACGGCGGTCCGGTGAAATTTATCGGGATAGATCGCGTCTCGAAATTCCAAAGAGTCTGTCATTGCCCGTCACCGTTGTCCGTACTGCGAGCACTAATGGCGTTGTAACGTCAACAACGTCACGGTAACGGAAATTCACCGGCGGCGTCGCGTTACAAAAGATACTCGCGTTACACCTGCTTAAGTACTCAAGCAACGCTCCTTAAATTATGCAAATATGCATCGCGGCGGAACTTCGGGAGGGGGGAATTTTATCCTCCACGCTCGTATGCGAATTTCGTCCGCGGAAACACGAAACGCTAATGTATCCGCGGGCGATTTGCTCATTTTCGTGTTTTGTTTCGCTATGTTGCATTATACGTACGTATTAGATTTTCTGCCGGCATGATTATGTCGTGAAGTCGCGGATATGCGTGATATATCGAGAGAACGCCAATGGAAAAAGATCTAATTTGTCTTCTCCGGAAGAAAGCTTCTTCTCCCGCGACTTTTCTCGTCTTCGCTTCAAAATTACGCGAGCGAGCGAGCAAGCGAGAGAGAGAGAGAGAGAGAGAAACAAGAAGAAACCACGAAGCGATTATGGACACTGTCTACATAGACCGAGCGTTGTTTACATAGATTACCCGTCAAAAGATGGCTCACACGTAACGTAGATTATGCAAACCATATTACATGTAAATCCCCGGTATTAACGAACAAGCAAATATGAAATTAACTGTATATATTTGGTATGCAAGTTACCCGATACACAGCTAGCTAAACCTACCCACCTAGCTACCTCGCAGAGCGGAGAATATACGATTATTTTCAGGAAGGATCGCAATTTATATCCGTCGGCGGAACAAGGGGAATCCACGGAATAATAAAATCGACGTGTGTCGAAAATTTCTCTGTGTATGAACATCCCTCCCCCCTTGCCGGGGGGTAATATTTATAGAGATATAACGCGCTTAGTCAGAGAAACGGAGGGAAAAGGGAGGGAGAGAGAGAAAGAGAGAGGAATTGGTACGATATAAGAGTCACGTGACACCCGTTATGAGATATCCTGCGCACAAATAATATAAGCTACGGTACACATAGGCAAACGTACGCTCATGGGGAAAGAGAAGACAGAGAGAGAGAGAGAGAAAAAGAGAGAGGGAGTGTAGAAAAAGAAGAAACACCGGGCGCGCGCGCATCTACATAAATTCTTTACTGTTACGTGCATCGCATATTTCCGATATTCTTGCTCGTAGCGCGTGTAAGCTCTCGGAAACTTTAAAGAAACATTTTCTACCATGATCCGCTGCCGCCAGCGCTAGCTGCTTCCCGGTGCATCTGATAAACTGTTGTCCGTAACAAATGATGCTTGTTACAGATAACGTAACACAAATAATGGCTATAAAATACGTTCGTTATACAAAGTCGCGCTTATCGTTCAAGATCTCTGCTTTACGCTTCCTGTGTTCGTTCGTTCGTTCGTTCAAGTTCCCTTAATTTTATTTCGCATTTCTGTAGATACGTGGCCGGTATGTACGTATATATATATATATATATATTCTTTTTTACTGCCGTCGCTTTTTATTTTTTACCAGAAAAAATAAAATGACGTAAAAAAAGCGAGGACAAGAGAAGAAAGAGGAGAGGTGCGTCGTCGCTCGCGAAAGAAAACCGACTTGCGACCCGGAGATCTCTCTTTCTCCTCGCTTCGTCGATACTCTACGATTCTCCTCTTCTCGCCCTCTCGTACACCCGGTGACGCCGGTGCACGTTTGCTTCAGTTCCGGGATGCACACGGCGGCGGAAGAGACAAAGTTTTATTAACCCCCTCGCGTACGTCACTCACCACGTATACGAGAAACATCGCCGCTACGAGTTTCTCTTTCTCTCCCTCTCTCTTTCCGTGTATAAAGCACACGCGTTCTGTGTACTCGCAATCGATCGTTGGCGCGTTGCCACCAGCCGTAGCGTTTCTTCCCGCTGCCTCCTCTTGGTCTTCTTCTTCCTCCTCTTCGTCTTCCTTCGCTCCAACCTGCGACTACGTGTGTCTCTTCGACCTATCCCCCCCCCCTCTCTCTTTCTCTCTCATCTCGACCAATGCGCGCCGTCCGCGCATACCTTTCCCACGACCTATAAATTCGCTCTCGATGATATTATTCCGCGTAGCGCATCGAGCCGCCGCAACAGGCTCTTTCGAGCTAAGGATCGCCGAAGACACCCGGTATTACGGTGATACCATCGTAATGATGCGAGATTGAATCTCGCCGGGATGCGTGCGTGTCTCCGAAAGCCTGGCCTTTAAACCACCCTCGTAATGGATGTTTTATTGACAGTCCCTTTGACGGTGAATCTCGCGCGTCGCTCGCTTGCGGATGTCGTAAAAATGATAAATCAACCCCCTGGCGCGATACGTCCTCTCTATGATGCGAGTATGCAGGGTGGGGCCGAAGGGGAAAAACGCGGGGAAAAATACGGCGCCTCTCTCTCTCTCTCTCTCTTTCTCTCTTTACTTCACTCGTCGCGTCAAAAAACGAGCAAATTTATCCAATTAACGAAAATTTGCATTCGCGCATGATCGCGTAAAGACCGTCCCGATCTTGGGACGCCTTCCGGCGCCGGTGATTAAAATGTTTCTCTCCTTCCTGCTTTTTTCAATATTCGGCCGATGGAAGTAAAAATTGCAGACTACGCGAGAGCGTAGTCGACGCGCAAAGTTGGCGCGCGCGCGCCGACCGACGTTCCGAAGTACATCGCACGGATGATTTCAATATTATTGAAATTTAATGCTTTAAGCCGGCGGATGCGCGCGAATTTCGATGAAAGCGGAGTTTGCGAAGTTAACTTTGCGCTACCGCGCGGTAGAGAAATTGCCTCCACTCTCCGCGGCGGGAGCGAATAAAACAACGGATACCTGATAAAATCGTTTCGTCCATAAGCGGTCTACTTCTCTTCCTTTTCTGTCTCTCCCTCCCTTTCTCTTTCTCTCTTCCTCTCTCTTCCTCCGACGGTCGCCGGCGAAGCAATTGCGCAAATTATACGGACGGGCCGATAAATACGCAAATGTCTGGCGCGATAAATCGCCGGAGCGCCGGTATGGCGCGGCATTCCTCGAATTTCTCGATTTCGCACGCGTAAAGTTTCGTCTCGCGTTTCCTCCTCCGCGTTACCGCGAACAACACAGTTAATTCTATCGGGCCGCTCTCCATTCCTGTGAAATCCCGAGACAAAAATTCCAACTGTTCTTCCCCCCTGCTATTCTCCCTGGCAGCAACCGTTCCGCACGCGACAGTTGCTACGACGACTTTTGATTGAAGTACCATTTCAAATTGGCTTTGTGCAATCGCGCTTAATGAACGCTTTACGGTTCCCTTCGTCGTAAAGGACGAGGGGGGGGGGAGAGAGAGAGAGAGAGGGCGATACGAGATGCGAGGCACAGTTTAGAATTTAATATAATGGGAATTAGCGATATTACTGGTAGGCCCCTGTAAGGGGTTAGAATAAGTAGCGAGCTCTCCCGAGGGTTCCCAGCTGTTCGAACACTCGGAGAGAGGAGGAAGGGGCTGGCTTTCAATGGGGTGAACGCAGTAGAGCCTGTCTGGTGGCTCGATGGACCGAGGAAGAAGCCGGAAGAGGGCGAAAAGGGAAGAAGAGGGAGGGGGAAAAAATCCCTTTTCCGCGGCAAACTTTGCGATCTCGTCAAAGGCGGAGGGCGGCGGTCCACCACACCGTGCGGTGCCCCTCGTTCTCTCTTCCTCAACCTGTTGAACCCTCCTCCCTCCTCCCGAGACCGACGTAAAGCACGATTTGTTTTCTCACGGCATTAGTGACGATCTTCCAGCGGAACGATCGAGGATTCGCACGTGAACGTCGTCTTCGGGTGAAGATGGGGAGGAAGGAGGAGACTACGAACGGACGTCGATACGGTCGCATGAGAGGGTAATAAATATCGAGGCTTCGATCACGAGAAGGAGAACAATTCGCGCGATTTCCCGCGCGAGCGACACCACTCGGTTCGGGAAGATTTCGCGTATCGACAGCGCGAAGTCGCGCGCAGTTATCCGCTTGCGCGCGGCTTATGTCGCGTTTTCCAAAGCGCGCGCTTTCGGAAATAATCCCGCGATCGACGCACAGATTGCCGCGTCACCCCCCTCCCATCGAGAGAGAGAGAGAGCTTTGCACGTGTCGTTTATTTCGAAAGGCGGCCCCGTTATCGAATTTGGGAAATACCTATCCGTAATACGCGACGAAGCCGAAAATCAAGTCGAATCTGTCTCGTCCATTTGCGCGAATTCGTCCCCCCCCCTCCCCCCGGGCTATGTTTCTTCTCTCCGACTCACCCCTTGTCCTCTCTCTCCCCTCATTGCTCTGCGCTCTCTCTCGTCACGCTGCTCCCGGTTTACTCAATCGCTGAAACTCCTTCTCCTTCTCTCTCTCTCTCTCTCTCTCTCTCTCCGTCTAGACGCAAATCGGTGGACAGGCAATCCAGCCGAGCGGCGACGGAGAGGATTGCGCGACGCCGGTTCAAAGACACCGTTCCGCCGAGTACGGCGGATACTACTTTTACCGCGTTTGCTTTATTAGGACGGAGACTCCACGGTACATATAGACAAATATATAAATAAATATATATATGTACCTGTTTATCGTTAAGCTACTTTTACAGAAATACGCCCGGGGCAAGATAGATTACACGCTACGAAAGCAAGCGAACGAGCGAACAACTCCGCAACGCCGCCGGTGCTCTCTCTCTCTCTCTCTCTCTCTTTTTCTGCTCCTCTTTTCCGGGCGTAACGACCTGCCGCCACGGCATATCTGGACCGCGCGCAATGATACGAGCCCTCTAAATGGGGGAAAGGGGAGGGGGTCTTCCCGGTCGTTTTCGCGATAAAGACACGAGCGAAGTTGCTCCCCCCTCACCGACAGACGGAGAATTTCATTAAGCCCGGCGATACTCGAGTCGACGAACTTGCGAGGAGACGGTCCTAGTTCTAACCACCGGTACAGAAGGAGGGGGAAGGGGTAAGGGTCGGTCAGATCCGTGGAATTCGCTGTCCCCGATCGTGGCTAACTAGCGAGAACCGGGTGTTGAGCATCCTCGCGACGTCTCCTTCGTCGGCACCCCTTATTGTCGCGGGATGATCGTCCCCTTCCTTTATCAATAGAGCGAGTCTCGCTAAAATATGTCTTATCGTCGAAAGATAATAGTTCGAAAGAGAGAGAGAGAGAGAGAGAGAGAGAGAGAGAGAGCTCGGCGAGGAAATGCCGAGTCGGCGGCTTTCGCGAAATTTCCCGATACGCACGCGAGTTCGGAAACTTTGAAAAATTGCACATCCGGGCCAGCAATAAATAACGGTCGGCGGCGAGAAGCGCCGTGACTTATGCTGTACGCGACCGTGTATGATGTCTCTCTCTCTCTCTCTCTCTCTCTCTCTCTCTCTCTCTCCCAGTGCATTAATATTTTCTCAGAATCTCGACAGGCTTGATGCCTTTTTATTGCAACTCGCGCGAGCACGCGATGTAAATCCAAACGCTCGAAAAGACGGCTCGAAATACGATAATTCTTTTTCGTCTGTCGCGCGCGCGCGACTGTCGGCAGGTGTGTAGCCGGTGTACACATCACAGAAGCCGACGGCCAACTCTGCTCTTTCGTTCATACATATATATATATACATATATATATATATATATATATGTGTGTGTGTGTGTGTGTACGTACGCACACACAGACACGTAAACCGAAGACACGGTAATCTCTCTTCGTCGAAATGTAATTTGTAGCTCGTAACGTTTGTAAAGAAAGGAGATTAGTGATTTATCGCGCCGGAGATTAGTCGCCATCGATACAAAACGACTGCCAATATTTGACGCTGTTTTAATTTAGTTTTTTAGACGGTGCGCGCGCGCGCGCAGTGTTCGATATTCCGATATTTGGCGCCGCGTCGCGCAGTGCACAGGACTCGCCTGGACTGTTTTTTCAATATTCTATTTCACTTTTTTTTCTCGTAAATCGGCGGTGTATTCGTAGCGTTATTTTTTTTCCGGTCTCATTGAGACATTACGCAACCCGGGAATAGGGAATTTTATTCAACTGCGTGCGAGAAACACATACACACACACACAGAGAAAGAGAGAGAGAGAGAGTTACGCGCGTGAGGGCGTTCACGGCCGGGGGCAGATGTCTGATAATTCTGATAAACCGCGATAAATGTCATCGGTTGCGCGAAACTAATCACTTTTGTCGCCATGCGATAAAACGGAATAACGACCGTTGATTTCGCGGCCTGTGTTCTTTCGGCTGAGCAAACAAACGAGTGAATTATGTACGATTACCGACCAAATCTATTGGAAGTAATACTGTGTTCGCCTGTGGCGCGTGCAAATTATACAGATTGATTGCTCGCGGCAATGAATTGCGAGAGATCGATGAACATCGCTCGCGCGCGCGCTTCATGTTATAAATCTAAACGTGTGCGCATCCGCCGGCCCACACACGGTTAATGCGCACGTTGCAGGTTGGTTTAACAAAAAAAAAACCCGAACAAGTGCCCCCCCCCCCTCCGCTGAAATCGAGGATTTTCAGTCGCGATAGTCGCAAAGTTGTTACCTTGTCGGTTGCCGCCGTTGTCGGTGAGTGAAAATCGAATGAAAATCGGGTCGTAATTTCGCACGTCGGCGATGGTCACTATGTTCGCTAGGCGACGATCCTCTCGACTCGAATCCTCGCGGCACACAGAGAGAGAAAGAGAGGTCCCGTCCCCTCGGGAAGATCATTAAAGATCCGGTCGGGCACGCAGAAACAGGACCGACTTCCGAAGTCGCCTTGGCGAATGGCGAGGTCGGTGGGATTCCTCGGTTTCCCTGAATTTCCGAGCGTCCTCCCTTCTTTTCTTTCACTTTAATTTTCATCGAGATTTCGGGCCGGCCCGTGAATCGTCAAAGCGGCCGAGAGGAGCGTCGTTGCCGACGCGGTGAAGAATCAGGACGGATACGACAAAAGATCGCCATCCCACTTCACACAGTTGGTCCTCGACAGGACAACGCCGGTGCACGCCCACCCGGTGCAAAGTCCACGCGTGTAACCGAGAAGGTTCCTCTTCCGGGGAACCGCTGGAGAAGCCAGATGCGACCCCACTGTTTCAAATTGTCCCGAGACTCGCCACCCGCTGTTTCTCTTTCTCTCGAAGGAATAGTTTCTCCCTCTCTCCTTCGTGTCCCCGGATGTGTGTGGATAAATTTTCAATGGGAGTCATTCCGCCGGCTTAACTCGACCGGCGACGTGTCCCACCACCCCCGTCGCCAGGATTTGTCGTGCGGTTTCTTTATTTAATAGTTCGCCGCGAGATTCCGGAAAGTGGGCAAGTTTTCGGTATATCGTCGGTCTTAGAGCGGAGGAAACGTTCTCTCGTCCTGACGACGGCGGCAAAAAGCGCACTTTTCAATTCGCCGACTTTCGGAACAGGTGAAGGAGAGAATATCGCTCGAGGGAGGAAGAGACGTTGTCGGCAACCGCTTTTTGCGCGATGGGAGATACAAGAAAGATCGTCGGCAGATCGACCCTCCCGACGACGTTCGTGTGTCGCAGAAATCTGCCTCCGAAATCTGCGAGCGGGACGCCGCCTGATGACTGTGATTGACGATAGATAAGCGGGAAGCGTTCCCTCGTCACGGTCGGACAATAAAACTCATTGTCNGGGGGGGGGGGGGGAGGGGGGGCGAGAGAGACACGCGGGGATCTTAAGGTCGCCACACGCCATTGTCTCGGCGAGCTATTTTCGGAGGCGTTGCCGTCACGATTCGAGGTACAAAAAGATCGCTCGGCTCCCCTTTCCGATCGCCTCGCGCATCATATGGGAACGCAACGACACGTAATCGCGAAAATATCCACCTACAATCATCGACTTCCATAACAGTGCGCCATTGTTCCCTTCCTTAATTAAACAATCCGAGCTCTAATCGCGCGGACTTGCGTTTAACGGTCGGGAAGGAAAAAAAAATCACACACAATGGAATCCCCGTGCGATTTTATACGAACTCATGCGCGAAAGAGAGAGAGAGAGAGAGAGAGAGAGAGAGAGGGAGGGAGGGCGTAGAATTATTTCGAAAAGAAAACTGCAAAGAAACCGTATTATTTAACGACGTGTGGGGTTTTGTTAACGGCATTTTCCCCCCCCCCCCCTCCCCCCTTCCTTCCTTCAATTCGACAAATTAAAGCCGACGAAAAATTCTCAAAACCTTTCAAAGCGCGACGAAAATTCGTGGCTCACAGAATATATGGAACGGATGTTTAGCGGGGAAGAGAGAAAGAAGAGAGAGTTCAGAGTTTATTGTTTCGCACTAGAGGGGAGAGCGAGATAAAGAGAGGAAGAGAGGGAGAGCGAAACTTTGTCCCCGATATATTTAGAATTCGCATTCTATAATTTACTCTCGTTAACAACGGATTGTGACGGCGTGTCTCCGCTTTGGATAATTAACACCGGATATATTACGGCAGTTGGGGATAAACTGCATTATGTACGTAGGGACGTGTGTGGGCGTGGCAGAGAGGGGGGGTAGAAGATCGACCTACAATATTCATTTCGCTGTTATTATAATAGAATACGTAATCTGATAACGTAGGAATATTATAGCTACCCCGGAACGATGTAAATTATTAGCGTGTCAGATCGGAATTACCGAAGCGTTTGCACGTATCCATCCCGGGCGCATCGATGCAAAATCTTTGCGTCGATATTGCACATTTTTAATCGACGCCAAGGCCATTTGGATAAATTAGATACGTGGAAAAGCCATGGGGGGGACCCGTAAATATCGTTACGCGTGACGGAACGGCCATGTTTGTTACGTCATATTAATATACATCACGTTAAGATAATGTAGAAAAGTGTGTCTCATTTTTTATGCGTAATTTAACTTCCGTGCGAAATATATAACTTTATTAACAACTTCATCTCTCTCTCTCTCTCTCTCTCTCTCTCTCTCGTATATCTTTATAATATATTCGTCGTAACTTCATTCGAGTTATAAAAAGCTGTTTATCTTAACTACGATGCATCGGATGCACATCGCCGGTGTGTTTCTTTTGCGGGCGGGCGCATAAATGTCGATCCCGGCTATTCCTTCATCGCAAATTGGATTTACAGGAATAGCCGTCGCGCATACAACAAGTTCCTCCCCGCGCTCGTCGCTGGATTTACACTCGCGGTAAAACTATTTTTGCAACAACGTCGTCGACCTTCCTCTTCCACCGCCGCGACAATGCTGTCAACGACAAAAGTTTCTTCGTTGCTGACAAAGTTCGAACACACAGCGTCGCCGCCGCACGCGGAACGCAGCGGGCCAAACAACAACGCTGCTCGATAGTGCGTTTTGAATGAGAAAAAAGTAGAGGAAAATCACAGCGGCATCAAGAAGAGAAAGGACATCCCGACAATGCCCGACGTACAGTAGTGCAAAATTTGCCCAACCGGGGACGGACGAAAATATACACCGATCCGCGTATTAATAGCGAGCTCAATGTTTCATTTTGCAGAATAGATCGCGAGAAGCCTTTATTCTCCTTTGCTGTTTTATTTTCTCTTCGTTTCGCGCGTAGACGCCGAATGAAATAACAAATACGAAGGAGAACGAAGTCGACTATTTATCCGCGGGTTATCGTACGATAGTAATTCGAAGGGATTCCATTTACGTTAAGCGAATGAAATACCCGTCTTCCTTGATACCGGCTGAAGTGCGCGACGCCAATGGGGAATTCTCGTCGCGTCGTTCGCGAGCAAGGAAGTAGAGAGAGAGAGAGAAAGCACTTGCCGAGTTTCTTCCGGCAGAAATAACGCGTCGGCAGATGAGCCATTAGATCAGCATATATCTCGCTCGCCATTAAAACAGATGAAAAGTAAACAGGAATAATTACAGAAGCGCGCGCGACATATAACGTGTCAGTCGTCTGTCATTCGTATGTGTGTGTCTGTCTACGTTTCACACCTCGAGGGATAAAACCAAAATTCGCCTAATTCTCCCTCATTTTCTTGTAACTTACGATCCGTTTGATCAATCCCGACCGCGATAACAACCTCGTGCTACCTGGTTCCCGAAAAATCGTGGGCGGATCTACACACACACACACACACACACACGCATGCACGACGCTTGGAATCGATCGTGCAAAGTTTGACGACGACGAATCGAAGCGCCCTATAAATCTCCCTCAGTGTAACAAGTATGATCGTATGAAAACTTTTCCAACTTCGTCCCGCAACTTTGAAATATGGAAAACGCTGAAAGGCCGATAGCGGACAGGAGGGGAAGGATGAGGCGAATATCCGGCGGTATTATTGCCGTGAACGTAGCTTACGCGGATGTTTAGGGCGCAAAAGCTCACGGCGAGCGGATGAAGCCTCACAGTGTGAAATTTGGCTAATCTGACAGGACAAAAATATTCTACCTGGTGTTGCACGAGGAAATATTCCGCATCGCGTTTTCCTAAGGCTGCCGCGTTCAAATCTGGATTTATCCCGATTTCGGATGGAAATAGTTTAGAGAAAAAAAAAAACGAGATAAAAGCCGTACGCATATTTCCGTGGTGAATATTGAAAAAGAAAAACGAGTAATGACGATTTTCCACACCGATATAAAATCCTACGCGAATATAAGCTATTTAATATAATAATAGCAATAATGTCATCACAATTTGTCATTATACTATAATGACATCTAATTTTTCCCCCATTACGGCAATTATTATAATATCAAATATATTCACTACATAATAATATACAAATAATATTCACCGTAAAAAGGAGCGACGAATAATACAAATCCATTCCTTTCTGCGTTAAATTCGAAAAGGTCGAATTTAATTATTCGTAAAGTATATTCGCTCTTTTCAGTATGAGAGAGCACGGAAACGATTGGCCGTATAATGAAGAAAATTAAATGAACAAGTTGAATTGATATGATAAAATTATTCATCGATAGCGCGTAATAACTGATCACGACGACAGTGTATGTGATCCCCGTGTCGCTGCGCGTTCCGTTCGACACAACACGTTTTTATACTTCGTCCTCGGCAAGGACTCGAAGCTCACACGCCGTTTCCTTCAGATCTCCTTGCGCGAACGGTCTCTCGGGGCGTTCGCGAGTAAACAGGTGTTAATCCGAGGGGCAAGGCCAACAGACTAAAGACGCTTTTAACGCCTTCTTCTCAACGACGACGAGTGTCGGCTTGGTGAGGAGACGAAGGGAAGGAAACGAACCCGAGGATAGCCATGTACCGAGTGGTTTGAAACCGAAAACATTCCTTTCAGCGGGACCCAAGGAAGCTTGTACCAACGGACCGGGTGAATAGCGAAACTGTGTTCGTTAGCGAATGTTTTTTGTGCGACCGCCTCGTCGATGATCGTCGCATTGTCGATCGACAAGGTCCTCGCCGAAAACCGAGACACTCGGCCCGGCAGATTAGACACGGATTCGTGGAACTCGCCGGTGGTCGAAGGGAAAATTTACGAGCGGGATAATCTACCGATAATCTCCCCTCGTGCCGCGGAATCCTTCACTCGTTTTTCGCATGTGCAAATTCGGCCTGGAGGCGTCGAAGCTGCGAGACGTCTCGGCTTGAACGGGGGACAAAGTCGGCGAGAGGGACTCTTATCCTGGAGGACCCGTCGCGCTCGGTGCTCTCGGGGAGGCGACGGAGAGCGTGTCGACAACGCCTGCGACAAGGTTTCTTGCGGCGAGCAACACGGCACCCGCATGCACGGAGGGTACAACGCGCGAACTGTCTATGACGAAACGCGCGGGAGATGTAAGAAGCGCGGCCTGTTATAAATATGTCAACGCTCCTTTCATGAAGAAAGATCGCGTTTCCCCGAGGCTGCTCCGTGTACGCCGTGTTAACTTCTCCCTTTTCCTCCCCGTTTTCTCGCCCTTGTAACCGAGATTCCCGCTCGATATCACGCGTAAACCCCGGCGTAATTCGCAGGCGCATCGGCTTTTTCACCTTCGGAAAAGGAGGGGAAACGAAGAGGCGCGTATTTCTTCATCCGCGTGGTCCCTCGATTGCCCGCTGGAAATCGATTATTACGAGGGCGTTCAAAGGGGTCGATGACGCAAGTCTCTCGAAGCGTGGGAAAAGGTAAAAAATGGTTGGGCGCAACGTTCGGCTTTACTACTCCTGGACATAATTGCGATATATCTTTCTCTTACGCGACTGTAAATGGTCTTCGTTTCGCACTAACGACCCTGTCCGCACTTTCTAAAGACTTAAACGGCGACGTGACTTTCGCCGTAGTCGGTGCGCGTTGCCATAAACAGGTCTTCTCGCAGCGGTGACCACCGTGTCGTCGTCGTGACGCGAAGTACCTCAGCGCGCTGTTCGTTTCGTAACGTCGAGAATGACGATGAAAAAGGGCGCGATCGCAACGGGACGGGACGACACGCGCAACTTGGAACGCGCACGTCGTTGTCGCCGTCGTCGCAATTTCGGTATGCAAATTATTGCCCACTGCCGTGCGACAACACGGATGCGCGCGAGCAACAAAAGTTATAACTATATTCTCGCCTAATATTGCCGCGCGCCGAGCTAATTTCGTATAATAACGCCCAGACATTTCGGATTTAATGCCGGGCGCGATTAAAGTTTTACGAGACGCGACGAGCGCGCGCGTCCACGGTGAATTTCGAGCTTGTGAGGGGCGGAACGGGATTTTTTCCCTCTCGTTTTCCCCCCTTTTCACCCTTTTCACCCATCCCCGCATACGAGAGAGAGAGAGAGAGAGAGTGGTGGACGTGATTTTCATCGGGAGGGTCGGATTTGGACAGCGAAAAGTCGCGATAATTACGCGGAAGAACACTCTCGAATAAATTCGTCCAGTTTTCACTTGTCGGTCGGTCGGTCGGTCGAGAGAGAGAGCTTTTGAACGCGGAGGAACGTTTATTACAAGCTTGCGCGCCATCCTAATCTGAGGTAACACGTGTTTCGCGAACGACAAACGCTCTCGGGCTGAAGCCCGGGGGCATTTTCACGCGACACTCGGCGCAAAGTCCTTTGGAAACGGTCGCATCGGGATTAACTTCTATTTCCCGTCCTCGATTTCCATCCTGCCTCTTTTCGAGAGCGCGCTCGCAAACGTTTAATTACCTCCGCACGCGGCACTGTATTTAAAAAAGGTCGAGCGCGGCCATCGAATGAGCTTGTTGACCACTCTTGTGACTCCGCCGCCGTGGCTTTATCGCGCGGTAACCGGTGTTTCAATGCGATTGCCGTGCATTTCAATCCCGGAAATGCAATCGATGATCGTCACAACTCTCCCACCCCCCTCTCTCGTCGATTCCGCAAAGGACACCACCGATGTGCGTACAACCGCGATTCCATCCATTTTTTCGCTTCGTTTCACCGAGGAGCTTGCCGATCTTATTGGACGCCATAAAATACAGGTGAATTTATATTCCCAGCGGGAACAAAGAGAGAAAGAGAGAGGAGGGAAGCGTTCTCGTGTCTACGATCGCGCGATCTCATCGAAGCAGAGAGGAATACAGACAGTTCGATCCTGTCTTTCGGAGACACCCTGTACGAACCTCGCAATTCCGGATTTTTCATATGCACCGATTCTGCCGAATACGAATACTCTTTTCTGCATCAATATCTCTTCCAGCTTCTCTCCTCTATCTCTCTCTCTCTCTCTCTCTCTCGACGTGATCCACCAGCAAACGATACGTATACACACGGCATTCTCGTTGCCGAAAAAAGGCGGTCAAATAGAGGCGCGCGTACAAAACCGTCGAGGGCGAAAAAGAGAGAGAAAGAGAGAGAGAGAGAGAGAGAGAGAGGGAAAGAGGAGAGACAAAAATTGAGGCTGCGGAGAGTCGACACCGCGGATGTACAACCACCGAGTCGGCAATGGCGGCGGGCCATCGTAGGTACGTACGAACCGGGGGAAAACACACACAACGTTTTCCTCTTTTTGGCAGCGACGCACTCGAAAACGCAATGTTTCTCGCTCCGGCGAGTTTTCCGGCTCGTCCGTTTGCCCGGCAAACGACGTGAATAATGCTTCGGAATGAAAGCTCCCGCTATCGCCGGCCGGACCACCTTTATCTTCGTTCCTTCCTATGCTTCGCTCGATCTCTCGCACCGACTCCTCTCTCCCTCTCTCTTGCTGTTGCTTCCTCGTCTCACTCAGCGGAAGGGTGAGCCGAACGAGAGGAAAAGAAGGCCTTCCGTTCCCTTTGCAGCGTCTAGACCGGTGATCCAGCCCAGTCATTATCTAAAACGTTCCGAGTAGAGCTACTAAATGCCATCGGTATCTTTTTCTGGCCCCTACTTCGTCCTCCACTTCGGTTCCTCGCCGGCTGCCTTCCGTCCATATCTCGGCTATGTCTCTCTGAGATCGCAGGAACGTTGCTTTCTTCAGCTTCAACGGGCATCCGAAGAGGAAGGTGTATCTCTTTGCAGGGACAAAGAAAGAGAGAGAGAGAGAGAGAGGTGCGAAAATAATCGCGCGAAACAGAACGGGAGGCCGGCGGAGAGCCGGATAACGTCGAATCTCACGGTATTTTTTAACCCATGCACGCGCTCGTTGATCTCTCGCTTCTCCGGCTATCATTACGAGGACTGAGTAATGAAGAACAAAGTCGTAGAGCCGGCTTCCCAATCCATTAACGTGAGATACAGCGCCATTTCTTTATCTGTCGTTCGCGTTGAACACGACCGCCGGTCACCGAAATTTTCACCGCAGCGGCGATCATAATGGCCGGCGGTCAAGAAGGAAGACAAACGAAGGCACGAGGGCGGCGAGGAAGAGGAGATAGGCGGTGACACGGAGGCGAGGTCGGATAGAGAATAGCTCTAGCGAGTGTCGACATTCCAGGTGCCTATTTCGAGAATGCCTGGACTCGTTTTCGGGTGTTGCGTCCGCCTCTATTTCGCCCTTCTTGCCACCCTGCTCGGCCATTGGAATCACGCCAGTTACAGCAGAGAGAGAGAGAGACGTCCTCCTCTCTCTCTCTCTCTCTCCTTCATCGATACGTAACTTTCTCGTTTCCCCCGACATCGACGTTTCCGTTCGATACCGAGGGGCTTTCCGCGCTGATCCACGGCATTTTGCAGCGAAGTGTCTCCGAAGCGCTTACGTTCGCCTCCGTTCATCTCGTGGAATAGCCGTCCGACATACCTTCGGAATTCTAACGACCCTTCGTTTCGCGCCGCACGTTTGCACCGACGCGGGAACATCCCGGGATTACGAGAGAGCGCGGCCGATAAAATCGCGAAATCAGACGCTAAACACGAGGACGTCCACGGTAAGTCTGTGAAATTCCGCCGGCATGCAATATCGCAGCGACGGCGGCATCCGACGCCGGTAAAAACCTCGTCCTGACCAAAGAGGGGGCAGGAGAAGCGGCGGCCATCTTAATTACCGAATTTTTTCGACGGTGTCTTAAGCCCTCAAAGACAATTACTACAGTAACGTATACGACGGGCTCGCTCGCACGCGAAAATGCGGTTTGACATTTTTGCCCCTCCGTTAAGCGCGGTCGCCGCATTTCTTGGCCTCCATTCGGTTCGACAACAAAGGAAACGATGATAATCCGGTGGATTTANGTGGATTTAGATCTTTGCTCGTCCTCCCCCCCCCCCCCCACTACCGCGGAGATGCGAACCTGTGCATAAAAATTCGTGCGTAATAGCAGGTAGTCAGAATGCCGATTTTTGCCGTCGACAATCGACGTGTTCGTTCGATAACATACGTGCGCCTCCCTATTCATTCTTCCTCTTTTTTCCTCTTCCTGTCTTTTTTGCCCTTTCACGTAGACTACTATTCTGTTTCGATGAAAAGCTCGGCCCCGGCAGCCCGGGTGTAAGCGATGGCGAGTGTATTCAAAAGTGTATTGCAAAAATTGCGCCGATAGAGAGGCAAATCGCGTTCGCACAAGTGGCTTGAAAAATTTAACTTCGGTTGGCGCACATTTCGACGTCGAAACAAGAGCCCGGCGACCGTCCGGTCGTAGCAATTTTGCGAATGTATATTTTTTTTTCCCTTTCGACACCCCGCCAATCCTCCCCTTCTACCCCCGGCAAACCAACCAACGTTATAATATCGCACGTCGGGTTTACTGAATCGCGTCTATTACGCGCGAAAAAGGTAGCATTGTTCCTATTCGCGGGAGAGANGGGGGGGGGGGGACGATAATTATCCTTTCTCAAACATTCCTTCACAATGCAAATGTATAATTAAGATTAAGTGGTGCAGCGTGTGCAGCGCACCGTGATAGATGATAGACACGGAGGGAAGTAATGTCTCGAGCGCTATCTGGCCGCAACGATATATTACAACTCGCGCTATTATGTATAAACTGTAGGATCTTCGGCACGGATAAATCATAATTATGAGCTTCGCGCGCTGCGGATGAGCTGCATCTGAGTGAAACCGTCGTCAAAGTGGTTTCGACAACACACACCGTCACCGCCAAAAGACGCACGTAAGAGCGAGCAGCGCCGTTCATGGTGGTTTCATCGCGGAACAACCCCTCCCACCCCGTATTTTACATTCTCCGGTTGTCAGTGCGGAAAACTAACGTCGAATTTGCGAGCGAGGGGGTGGGGGTGTATAAGCAAGTTCAGGAATTCCGCCCTCCGTTCGTCCGGGGCAAACGAAAATGCCTTTCTCGAAAGAAAAAAAAAAAAAACGATCGGATCGGCGGGAAAAAGAAGGAGACGAGAAAGAAGGAAGAGAAGATGACGTGCTCACCGATTCCTTCGGGCGATTTCGTTTATTGCAGCGGCGCGCTTGTTCAGCGGTCGTCTAATAACGGCGGGCGGAAGGGAGTTGTTTTCCTCTCTCGTGGCAGATGAGANGGGGGGGGCAAGACTTGCTCCTCCGACCTAACCTGCAACAGGGACGCATAAAACGAAATTAATGTCGTAATAATCGCGCCGCGCTAAACGTAATTCGGTTAAAGCGGTGCGCGCGCGCGCGCGCGCCCTTGAGACGCGCTTAATTTCGCAATAATTGTTCTACACGGCGACTTATCGCGATTATATTACTCGGTGCGCGCACGTGGTGTACAGACACCCTCGGTATTGCGCCGGGATACGAAATCGTTTTAATACGCACGCTCCGTTGTCTCGGGTTGTATGCGGAAAGGTGATGTTTCCATGCGTTTGCAGAGCGCGTTCGCAGAGGTGACGAGGAATTTCCGTGCGAAGGGGAAGAGAGGGGAGAAAGTGTCTCGTTGGAAAAAGTTGACGGAATCATTTAGACGATACTTTCGCAGAGTATACGAAAGAAGCGAACTCCGCAGGGAGGGGGGAGGGGAAAGTACATTCCGGCCGTTCTCGGCTTATGATATGCTTGGAAACGTTCGTTTTCGCGACGATGACGACGAGTCGTCGTAGGCGGCATCGTCGTCGACGATGCGACGTCGTCGTCGTTTCAGCAGACTCTCTCGTTTAAACGAAACACGTTCGTGCCGATACAAGTCCGTGCGCCAAGAGCAAAGGCGAGGAAATATTCGCGCACGTAGTCGCGGGAAGAAAAAGAGATCAGCGGGGAGAAAACAAAATCGCCCAGAGAGACGACGAGGGTCCACAAAGGAAGAAGGAGGATATGAGCGGAGAGAAGGAGAGAGAAAGAGAGACCGAGAAAACAAGAGAGAGAGAGAGAGAGAGAAGAGACGGGAGGGAAAGAGTGAAAGCGAGATACCGAGTGAGAGCGAAAAGGAGTGGAACAAAAGGCGAAAGGGGGATGGCGAGAAAGAGGAGAGATGTGCAGCGGTCGAGGAGGAGGGCTGCGGGCGAATGACGTTGATGAAATGCTTCTCAGTGGCGAACATGTAACGCGACCTCGGTGGATCGAGATAAACGCATTCGCGAGTCGGATTCCTGCATCATCCCCCTTCCCCCTATTATCTCTGCTCCTCCCCCTCCCCCTCTCTTCCCGCTGCTCTCGCCCCGACCCTCTTCACCTTCTCCTCCACCTCATCCCGATAGTACCGCACGACGGCTCTTCCTTTAATCCATCCGAGCTTTATCTCATTGACGAGATAGTTGGCTCGAGCTACATCCGAATCCGCGAGTTATATATATATATATATATATATATATATATGTGTACATGTATATAAATATATGGTATACAATCTACGGTCGGTGTGCCGGCGCGCCTACGATCGTTTTAATCAGCGGTTCGAATCGACTCGATTGAAATCGGGCCCGCGATTGAAGCCGCGTTCCGTAAAACTGAAATCGATATCGGACGCACGCGAATATGGTGTTCGCTCACCGCGAAGCTCGTGGCGGAATTTCCCGCGGGTGACGTGCGAAGTAACGGGCGGCGAGCCGTGCGGCAAAGCGCGCTCGCCGAAATCAAAAGTCGGTCGGGAAAAAGGGGGAAAAAAAACGACGGATTCGCCGTTGCGCGCGAGAAACGCGCTTTCGCGAAGAAAGGGTGTCGTATTTTCTTTGCCTTTAATTGTACTCCGGTTTCCACGAACGACAGTCGTATAGAGAGAAAGAGAGAGGGAGGGAGAGAGAGAGAGACGTTAATTCGGTAGATGGAGATCCGACTTGGAATTCGGAATTCAACGACGACGGCGACGAGTCGATAAGAAGCGTATATGCGGTGGGTGGCAACACCGCTGATCCCAAGGCGTTATACAATACGCATACTAATGCGTTCATTTTTATTTATAAGCTCGGCACACAGGGTGTAACACACACGTGGCGAGCCTACGTAATATCTCGTGATCCCCGCTAAGAAGGCGACGGCCGTTTAAAAGCATACGGAAATACAAGGAGGAAAGGCAACCCGGAGGAAGTGCAGGGAGGAAGCGGGGACTTTCGAAGAAAGATTAAGCGACCCGATGTAAAGGGGGCGCACCGGGTGGGTGGTGGCTTCCGCGTGTTCCGGGGCTTATCGTCCCCGAAAGTTCTATCCGGGCGAGCTCGTTCTCTCCTCCTGAGATTTGCTTAATGAGGAAGAGTGAATAGAAGCCGGTTGTGTGCGCGATGTTACTAAAAGTAGCAACGAGTCCTGGCGACTCTCTCTCTCTCTCTCTCTTGCTCTAATCTCCTACCGGCCTTCCACGAGCGCAAGCCACTCCGGTCACTCCGGTTTTTTGCTCCTTCGTGGGAAAACCATCCCCCTCGGGCGACCGTCGCGTTTTCTTTTTCCCACCCCCGATATTGCTCGCAACGAACCTCCGCTGATAACCGCTCATAGCCTCCGAGGATTCCGCGCGAGGTTTGCACGTCGAACAGCGTCGGACTTTTGCGCACACGTATCTCTCTCTCTCTCTCTCTCTCCCTCTTTTTCCGGAGTTTCGGCTAAGTTTGTTCGGGGAAATCGCGGTGTGTTGACGTTCTTATCGCGCGCCCGGATGTTTCCTCTCCGGGTTCACGGAGATGTAGGCCAACCGGGATGCCGTCGTAATAAAGATATGACTTGTTTACATTCGGAGATACATGCAGAGCAGACGTGTAATAAATCTAGCATAGAGCATTACCGCGTCAGGCCGCTCGTCTCGCTTCGTTTCGGCATCGAGAAGCGAACGAGCGCGCACTCGAGTCGCTTCACCCTTAACCTTTGACCCAGCTGTTCCGCTCGTAACGTAGCACGCGTACCCGGCGCTATGCTCGAGTGCGGACAGGCGTGTGTCCCCTGTGTGCACCGTGTTTCGATACCGTTTTAATGGAATAGAATAAATCTCATAAAAAGCACCCGCCTCGGCCGGTCGAATTTTACGCAAAAATTACTGTACGAGGCGTTACGCAAAGCGATCGGCCCCCCGCTCGACCGGGTAAAAAATTCACCGGCCGAAAAACCGAGCGAGTCAAAAAGCCAAACTGTCAAAGGCTGCACTTTGAGTGATCTAACGCGTTCGTTTACCTGAAATATTGCGGTATCCGCTGGATATTCGGCGGGTTCTACAGCGTGCCTCACATAAAGCGTGTTACGCGCAAGAACGCCCGTCGTCCTTTTCCCGAACCCGTTAAAAGTAGAAGTGGATACTTCCCGTTTTTTTTTAAGGTTCCCTGTTTTTTTTTTCAAACGATGGAGCCCCCCCCCCTCTCCTATCGACCACCAGAGACGACGATGGCGAAAACGGCGCGAGAACGGTGTGCTCTCTTCGCCTCCTTTGTGTTTCCTTTTTTTTTCTGCAAGCGAAACGGCACACGCAAATATTTGCACGTAAGAAACTTGCATTCGCTTGAGATTTTTTTTTCACCGAACAACCTCTTCTCCTCCGCTTTCCCTCTTCTTTCTTTCCTTTTTTTTTGCTAATCCTCCTTCACGGTGTGGGAAGAAACGCGCGCCGGACACGCCGGCGGCTTTGACCGCGCTCATATAATTTTCTGGAGAACACGGTCGTACGAAGAGAAAGAAAGGGAGAGAGAGATAGGGACGGTTTTTTTAGAAACTGGCTTTTCAGATAGCTCGCTTCGCTGGGCGAGCGAAAGAGAAGTCGGCGAATCGGCTGGCAGATCGAATCGCGGCGGCGATGTAAGAGCCTGACATTAAGTTTTTCGCGCGCGGTGGTGCCAAACGGGTCGTCTCGTTTCCACACGTCGCTGAATAGTCGTCCGTCGGTGGACTCGGCGATTTTGTCCGCCTAGTTTATCGATCGACGCGGAAAAGAGAGAAAGAGAGAGAGAGAGAGAGAAGGAGGGAGTATCGTGCGCGTCGTTACTGATGTAACACGCCTGTTTTCAGATTCGCACCTGATAGCGGCGCAACGCTCGTCCGATCGGACTGAATTATTTCGGGCTTCTGTCCCGTGAATTCTTAATTCGCGTTTTGATGCATAGATTCAGCCCCCCCTCCCCTCCCCCCTGCAGATCTGTGTACGCCGATAAAGACAGACCGGCTCGCGATCGCGCTAATAATCTGATTCCGACGTTGGCGTGAACGCGAGACTGCGAACGACACGCGAGGTTGAAATAAAAATGTTTCGCGTACACGTGTGCACATATACGTACACACAGATGCGGATGAAAGATTCAGCCTTGCGAGCAGTGCGCTCGGATTTCGTGACACGCGTCGCTTTAAATCACAACCGCGATGTGTAATCGTGTGTACCATTGAGCGCGCGCACGCGCGGAATGTTCGTTCCGATGAATTCGGGGAATCAAGTCCGATTGTGCTGGAAATTAGGGGAACGTCTCTACGGAGTTTCCTCTGCTTTTCCCTCTTTTTATTTTCCACATATCTTTGACCAATTTTTCTGTAACGTTTCCTTAATCGAGAAGTTTGCTGGGAAGCGCGCAGCCGGTCGCCGAGCACAGACGTAACGAGTGTGTGCCCGGCTGACTGTGTGTGTGTCTATGTAACAGAATTTTCAGGGGGGCGAGCGGTGCGACTGGTACGCCGGGCGACAGCTTTTAATTGAAGCTGGTTTTGTCAGGCGAGATATCGGAATTAATCGCGAAGGTTGTGCCGCGCTAACGAATGGACGGACGTCGTGTTAGATCACTCAACGGATAATGGATAAATCGATAAAATGTTCTCCCGTGGCGGGTTGACACGCTTTCCCTCTTCCGCGCTATATTCGCGGTTCTCAGCGTGGCTCGCCAAACCGAGCTGTGTATCCTCTTCCCTCCTCTTCCCCCGCGCGAGCGAGCGAGGGAATCGCTAACGCAATTTGCGTCCGGCGCTCGCTCTCGTATTTTAATTTCTCATATTCCGAGACTCGTACGCGAGCGAGCGAACGAGACATTTCGCGCGATATCTCCCTCCTTCTCTTATCTCCGTAGCGAAGACGGGAGGAAATTCGTCGCTGCGCCTCTCTAAGATTCGTATGCACGATATAGATATTTCTCCTCCCGCCTTCTCTTTTTCAGAGCGGAGATAATAATATCCCTCACGAGAAGTAATTAAGTCGAAACACACGCCGATCGGGACGAACGCGCGGAGGATATCGGTGACCATACATGTGTGTGTATGTATGTGTTTATATATAATATATATATATATATATATATGTATGTGTGTAATAGGGGAACGGAACAGTGTAGAGAAATGGAGAGGGGTAGGGAGAGAGGGGGGAGACGAGGGCAGGAAGGCAGATAGGAAATTGCTTCGAGCATATACTCGCTCGCAATACCAATCGGGGGCGCAGGGGCGTACCGTGCGTGCNGCGGGTGCAACGCCCCGTAACCCCCCCCCCCCGCGCTCGTGTAGAAATTTTGTTACACCATTATCGAGTGCAGCTGCACCGTTTATGCAACACGTCGAATGTGGTTCGTGGTGGGCCGCGCGTGTCGCGCCGGAAAACGTAGAAAGCCGCCCTGCACGCAAGATGTAACGCGATGCTCAGGGGGAAAGTTTCATGGCGACACGTGCGACAACGATGGCCGGGGAGAAAGAAAGAGGGAGGGGCTGAATTTTCTCGATTTTTTCGAAAGAATCTCGTACAATTTGGAACAATCGCGCGGTGTCGCGCGACTCTTCGAATTCCGACGGGAAGGCATTTTTCGTTTCACTCTCCTCTTTTTTTCCAGCTGTCAATCAAGTTTTTACCCGCGCTTCGCCGCAGAATCGATTCATCAGTTTCATAACCGTTTCGCCACCTTGCTTATCGTGTCAGCATTATGTACGCTAAATCGAGCGAACAAATTCCATTATTTCATTTTCGACCAACGCCACCATTTAATATTCATTTCGAGCCGGATAAAACGGCGCATTAAGATTACACATTTTGAAAGCCGCGCGCGTCCGCGCTTCACTCGCGTCAAGCAAACGCAATAAATATGCTAAAGGTATAAAATAACGAGACTCGTTTGTTCCTCCCTTATTCCCTTCTCGAACAACAAACCACGATTACAGTCGGTTAAATTCGAACTCGCCTGTTCATCATCTGTTGTTTTCGATATCGCCGGAAAAATCACGCTTCCGCGCAAACAACGTATGATCGGCGACGTTACACGTATCGGCCCCCGGCGATGACTTATTAAATCATTACGTCCTCCTCTCTCGTCTCTCAATACCCCGGTTTTTCCTATCGGTCATTACCGGACTGTCATTAAACGCAGCGAAAGAAGAAGGCAAATTGCACCCGGGCGTTCGCGTTAATTCTAAGGTTAACTCGCGTGCGGTCGTTAGTTCCGCGGGAATTCGTGTCGCGGCATACGCTACATAATCAAGTTTTCCGTCGTATTCAGAAGTGCCCGAGGAGCTGCCATTATTCTTGCACCCAGGTTCGCGTCATCCATCATACGGCGTTGGTGCATCGCGCGCGCGCACGCACTCGCTGCACCCACACGAACACGCGCTCGACTCTCTCTCTCTCTCTTCTTTCTCTCTCGCGTCTCTGCGCGCACCGTGGCGGCACACAGAGCGGCTAAGAACAAAGCCGGCGGCAAATGACAGCAGTAATTTTCGCAAACTGTTGTGGGACGCGTTGCCGAGGCATTTTCTCTCTCTGTCTCTCTCTTTCTTTTTCCAGTGCGCTTCCACTGCGCTTTAAACGCTCCCGTGCGACGACGTTGCCGAATTCAAAAGTTCAAATTACATTTCCGCCCCCGTGAGGAAATGTCACCGGACAAAAGCAGACGGATAGTATAATCGTGAAATTAGATTAAATGCAAAATTTAACAAGGAATTATTATATTGTCTTCAACAACCGCGCTGAAGATATTTATTTGATCGCCGATGCGACAGGGATGAAACGGACCGAAGCTTTATTCAGAACTGATGACTTTGTTCATTTTGGATTTGGGTTTCTTTTTCGCAAACCGGCGGAGCGCACGTGGAAATTGCAATTCGCGGCAGCTTGTTATACGAAGTTCGGTATTTCACGTGAGGATTAGCGAACGTTCGAGTGGAGACTTCGTCTCAGCGAAAGTTCGTTACGAAGTGTCGCCGAAAGAGCGAATATTCTTCGATCCACCGACGGTAAGCACAGTCAACTGCTTGTCACGAGTTTGGTACATGACGTGGAAAGACAGAAAAACTCGAAAGGGAACTAAACTTCTATGCTCGGACGGGATGTCTAGCTCTTGAAAATGTAGAGAATGTCCGAGAAGTAGAAATCTTCGTGGAATTTAACGAATCTCTATGTCCGCCTGGACTTTCTCAAACAAGTTTTAAAACGTTCCGTCGATTAAAATAATAGTATCATTAAATATATGTGTAAAATACATTTCATTCGAAACGCAAATTAAAACATGTTTTACACATACGACATTTTAACATTCATTATAAACACTTTGTTATATTTCATTTTATTAATTGGGTATATTAATTGGGTGAAAACCGGTTACATATACGACTCGTCAACCTGTTCTCTTTCTCTGCGATAAAAAGAGGTCCTCGCAAGGAGAGGAGAAATGAGAAGGAAGAGAGAGTCTCTTTAGACAGGGGAGAAATTTTTTCGGGAGCCGCAGCTTCAAAATGTCGCCGTAGAATTTCGGGAAACCACCGGGAGACTCGCCGGGTAATGACGGGCCTCCGGCAGGTAATATGACGCGGCCTCGTTACCGCATTCGCGCTGGATCTTCGATTCCCTTTGAATCCGGAATCGCCGGCCGGGCTTTGCCGCATCCGAACGATCGCGCCCCGTCTAAGGCGGCCGCGAGATTGGCTAGACTCCGCTGGAGAGATTCGATTCCACCCGTTCGGCCGATTATGGCTCACGAATAACGTTCCCTTTAATTTAACTTCGATTGTTCCGAGTCCGTCGTCTCGTTGCGACGTCCACGAAACGTCCACGAAACTGCTCCGCTTTCGTACTCCCTTCGTGTTCGATGAGGATAAACCGGCCCGAAAATGTGTCAGTGGTAAAAATAAGAGGGAATAGCTGGGGAAAATTTCACTACTCTCGTTCCCTTTAGTGAGTTTAAGCTCGAAAGCAGAAGGGCGAAGAGGGGCCGGACTGGTTAAAATCCGCTTTTGCGGGCCGATTTCGTGGATTTCCTCGATCCGTATCAGATGTCCTCACACACCGGTGATAAATACGAGAATCAACGGGATCATCGGCGTCCGCCGGTAAATCGACCGGATTTTACGTCCACGAATCATGTATCCGCCAGTATTCCCGCTGAAGAATTATTGAATTACCGCGAAATTCTAGAAAGAGTATCGCGTATAACGCAAAGTATAAAAATGCACCAACTTTTTTATTTTTAAGCGCCCAGTGTCGACGCAAAATTAACTCCAAGTTCAATACGCCGAATGACGACGACGACAACGAGGGTGGTGACGGTGGTTGGCGAAAAAAAAGGACGAAACAAACGATCCCATTTAAGATATATATTCCGGAGTGTACGGTCGTTAGGGCGATTAAAAAATTAACGAAACGCCCGTGGAGAGCGTTGAAATAAAGCGGCGGGCGAAAGAAGCCGGTGGGACGCGGTTAAAGCGGACGTTTCCGAAGACTGCTAGGGCTTAATCTGCACGATCTGCGGATCAGACACGAGGGCAATAAAGATCCGGCGGCGGGCCACACGCTGATCCCGATGAGCGGGTGCGGTCGGAAGATACGGGGACCAAAAGAGAGAGAGAGAGAGAGAGAGAGCTGGCTATACTCCGACCGTATTCATTGGTGGCTCTTCAGAATATCTTCAAGAAGATAAGCTTCTCATCTTCCTTCGCGTGTTTCGCGCAGCTGAATGTTTCACTCGCGCTTTTATCAAACGAAACGATATATAACATGACGGATATTTGGATGGAATCGATACTATCGACGCAAGATTCTGGTAATAAAAGTTCCATCTCGGCGATTTATTGAAATTTCGATGCTGAAATTGACGGTGGTAACTTGGAAAACACCCGCTTCTGGAGGAGGCGGCACGAAGGTGCGCGTTTTCGGGTTCATAGAGCTGGTAAACAGCTATTTATCGCCGCTGGCTTAACGAACACCCCCCGGCGAAGACTTAATACAAGTACGACTAATCACCTCCGGACAAGAGATCTCACTTACGGAAATTAAGTGCTTCCAGGAGAGTTCCAATTGTAACGAGGAACAATTGTAACACTCGCGATAATTCGGGCCCTTAGTTGCTGTACACGCCAGGAGTTTAAACCAAGTACAAAGAGAGAGAAAGAGAGAGAGAGAGAGAGAGAGAGAGAGACCTCAACGATAACGCGAGACAAATCCATCCGCATGTTGCATGCGAGAATATTCATGCGTTTGTCATCTACGTTCCAGGCTTATCTCGGGGCAATTCCGGAGGAACAAGACTCGCAGCACGTGAAAAACTCAGGATAACAAAGTCGGGAATCAATGTTTCGCGAGTAACGCTGAGTTACCGCAGGTGCATCTGATCTTAGGATCAAGATGAACTTGCTAATTTCCTGACAACATCCCCGACGCTTGACGTGCCTTTCGAGGCTTCCACCTTCAGGAGGACACGCGAACAAGCTAGCGGAAAGTTCGTGGCCTGCGCACCTGAGGGTTGCGTAGGTGTTCTCTCTCTCTCTCTCCCTTCCGCTCGGCGAGCACAATACGGTTGTAGCGAGCAATAACGCCGAATTTTATACGAGGCAAGATTGACGGCGGTGTAACGTCCTCGCGTCCGGACGAAATCCGCTTAGAACTTTCAAAACCTGCCCCCGAGGCACGTGTGCGCGACAGAAGGGGGACGGGGTGTGGATGCGGAAGAAGAAGACGGACGGACAGAGAGAGGGAGAGAGAGAGATACCGAAGTAGGAATAGAGAACAGAGAGAACTTATTTACTTTACGTCGTGCGCACACAGGTGAACCCTCGCGTACTCGCGTGCACGCCTTCCTGGCTTCATCCATGCGTGAAATTCCTCCGGGGGATTCTTCTCTCTTCCTTTCGCTCGTCCACCACCATCTTCTTCCTCTTCCTCCAACCGACCCCTCGTACACCCGGCCGAACAGAGACCGCCGAACCCTGTGGCGTCTTTCGGCCGCGGCAACTTCGATGGCGTTGCAACAACTCCAAGATATCCGATGCCTTCTTCTTCTTCTCGCTTCGCTCGCTAAACCGTGCGTTTCAACGTCGGCGGCAGGAAAGTTTTAATTTCCTTCGGAGCGCATCCCCCCCCCCGTGTTTCATTCTTTCTCTCTTCGTATCGCGAGATCAACGGACGATATATGTTCAACGCGCGATCATCGAGCTCTTAAAACTTATGACAGAGAAACGGCGATCCGCAGGGTCGGCGATGAATTATCATCGCCCGGTGGACAATCTTACCGCGCCGAAGTCTCCGTTATCGCGGCGGTCACGATAAATGAGGGCGGAACAGTGGTGTAATTCACGTATTTCTCGTCTTCGGAGCGAGAAAAAGGGCCGTGAGAAAAAAGGGGGGGAAAAAGAATCCCACTGCGTCTTCGTTTTTCGAGCGGTCCGAGCGCGAGGAAGTATAGACTCATAAAGAGCCCCGGGTCTTCAAAGAGCACGACCGACGAAATTAGCCGTCATAGAATTCGGCCGGAAAATCAAACCGTGAGAGATCCTAGTCCCCCCACCCCGATCAGCTACGCCGGGGCATATACGGTTGCCGTCTACGTCGGCTACACGGTAACGTTAGGGATATATTGTCTATTTAGAGGCGTACGCTCAGGGGAACATCAAAGAAGCACTAGTTTTTATCAGGCAAAATTACATACATTCATTCTATCCGAATGATAAGTATTAATTTAAAACAAAATAGATATACACAATATTATAATATACAATTTGACTTGACTGATGCTACATTTGTACATCAGTTGATCTGGATATGCACGGATAATAGAAAGAGGTGTGTAAAAATGTGTTTAAATGTGTGAATTATGTGTATATATTTCGAGTATTACTACACGGAAAAAAATACGTTGTTGAATCAACAGAATTTCCAGCGGTACGCGTAGAGTAAATCTTCTTGATTAAATAGCGGTATCATTGAAACTAGTACTTTAATTATTGTAACAATAGTAATAATGTAATGGTTTTAACGATATTTGCCGTTGAATTCGGAAAATTTATTCCAATTACGCTACTGTTTGAAATTTTATTAATTCAACCGCATTTCTTTTTTACGTATGACATATAAACCCGACACCGCTGCACTTTCAAAATAAAATAGTAAATAATTCGGAAATTTATATTTGCATATTCTAATTTTTAATATAATATTAAAATCTTCCTTTTAATTTAGAAAGTATTAAAGATAGAAATTAAAAATATTGCAATTTCAATAAAAAAGTATAAAAAGCATCAACTTTTTAGTTATAAATATCTCAACTCTCAATCTTCCTCTAATTACGCGAGCAACGAGTTAGACAATATTTCATTATACGCGCAATGCAACTTTCATTGAATCCTTCCACTTATTCCCGACTCATTTCACAACCTCCTTTCAAGTTGGAGCAACTTTTCATCCAGGCTCTCTCTGAATAACCGTCCAACTTTTTCCGTCACTTTTAAACGCAACGACCAATTTGTAATCTTTTTCATAATTTCTCCATTATTTCAAGTAACAGACACTGCATCCTTAAATCACGCCGGGAGTTCGGCAACCGACGTGCGTTTACCATTACGGCAGGCCCGAAAGGGCGGAAAAGCGGAGATAGCTCGCGGGAATTTTTGCGCTTTCGCGTCGTCGCGCAGGTAAAGACGCGGAAATTGATACGCACGTACGCATCGAACTCGCGCGATTCGACCGGTATCGGCGTGAAACGGCGTGAAACGGCGTGTCGGGAAAGTTGTGTCACGTCGCGGCGGAGCGTGCGTTTCCACGAGAACCGCTCCTCCTCCTCTACCTTTGCTTGGGTCGAGGAGTTCGAACGCGGTTACGAGAGAACGATGCGATTGGAGATGCGCCCGGCATGCGGCCCGTGGCTGGCGCGTGCACTTTGTAACGCATTCCTGTATATTTCGCTCGGAGCAATTCGCGACGCGTCTTTGTCTCGCTCCGGCGGTACACCGGCGAGAGAACGCCGGTTCGAGAGAGCCTTTCCGATATCCGACGATGCTGCACCGTAGTACACGGACAGTAGTGCCGGACGAGGGAGAGAGAGAGAGAGAGAAGGGGGGGGGGGAGAGAAGTTCGGCACCGATTCTCCGGAGGGGCTGCGTTAAACGCCGAGTACAAAGGCCAACGTGAATTTCCGCTTTAAACCTAATTCACTGTTACTCAGTTCGGAGCTTATCGACAATGAGATACAGGGGGAGGAGAGGGGCGGTCGGTGCCTTCAAGAAATACGTGTGCACACACACACACACGCGTGTGGTATGTGGGAAATAAAAGTATTCGCGCGCCTGCGTGTAGTATTCCGTCTCTTTTTATTTCGAAAAAAGATGTGGCCCGTGCAAATACTTTTTAATCCACCGTGAACGTACGGTATGTGTGTATGTGTGTGTGCGTGTCTGCGTGCGTCGGGGAATATTTGCATGCTCGGCCCTTTTATAAAAGCCTAGCCTTTTCATAAAACTCCGTCTCCCCTCTCTCTCTCTCTCTCTCTCTCTCTCTCTCTCTCACTCGCTCTTTCTCCATCCTTCTCCGTACCGGGGGCATTTTATAAAATGGTTAAATTTACGAAGTTCCTCCGCAACGTGCATAATGCTGTACGTACGATGATTAAATACGATTATAATGATAAAAACAATTGCGAACATTATTATTTCGACGCTCGCCCCGCGTGCCTCGTTAACTCGGTTGCGAAATCTGAAATTTTGCGGGTAATAAAAAGAGTCGGATTAATATGAGAATATAAATCCATTTTACACGCGGCACGCTTGGCGCGTCCCGCGGAAATATCATATCGCGTTAATTAATTTACACAAGATGGCTAAATACGCGTCTCACGCTAAAGGGCGCTTCGAAATGCAAACACATTACGATGCAAACACACCTCCATTATCGCGCATTTCCAAACTATTCGGCCGACACTCGTGGCCGGCAAAAATGTGCCGGTCGGCGAGTTTACGCGCGCGGATAACAGCTTTTAACTAAACACTGAGAGGAGCTTAATAGGAGGGCTTCCCTTGACGGAGGGCCTGCGAAACTTTCTCAAAGCGGCGAATTTTCTCTGAATTATACCACTTGCCGGCGGCCGGAAGAATCGCCCGCGACTCTAAATAATATCGGAAGAAACACGAGAGAAGGAGGGGGGGATTCGACGGGTGCGTGTGTGCGTTCAACGCGAAATAACACGGGGGCGGCTTCAGCGGAGATTTCGTCGAGTGTGTACGATAGACACACGATCGTTATAAAGCCATCGCACAATCGCTTTCCCTCTGGAACGCTATTGACTGCCGTTCGACGCATCCCGTTTTTTCGGAGCTTTAACGCGCGCATTTAATTTACTGCACGTCCGCCGCGCACACTGCGCGTCTATACAGGTAAATAAAACTAGACGTGCGAGAGGAAAGAGAGAGAGAGAGAGAGAGAAAGAGAGGGAGAGGAGGACTGCGTGAGTAGGAGAGTGATCACCGAGACGTCCAACTTCCTCAAAAGGGCCCCCGACGCAATTTAATTAAAAAAGTGTATTTTCCAGGTTGCTTTTTCCCCGCCGGCTTTGATCACGCGCACTAAAGTCCGCTCTTTATACATTTTATCCCGACGGCAAAACAAGCAACGCCGGCGGTCTGGCTTTTTCGCCAAGTAGGGAGACGAAGCGGCAGTCGGTTCGTCGGCACGCTCGACCCGGCCGCTCGTTCGCGAACTCGCGGAAAAAAGCTTGTTTATTCACGTGTATATCTATGAATGTTTCATGCAATATTCCGCCGCATACGTAACGAGGCCGTATGATAATGCTCGGTGGTCGAGACGTGCTTATCGCCCTTCGGATAAATTATGCGTCGCTCTTAACTGCTCATAGAGGTGAATTTTTTTCGGCTTCCATTGCCGACCGTCGTGCAAAAGCTCGTGAGAAAAAGAGCTTTCCCTCTCTCTCTCTCTCTCTCTGTCAGGAAAGGAGAGTCAAGTTTCGCGCGGGTTCCTTCTACTGCCTCTCTCTCTCTCTCTCGGATTTTTCCGGATTACCTGAGAAGGAAAATTGACTTTCTCTCTGTTCGCCGCCGGCTCCCCGCGGCGATGATAATTCAGCCATCATGCGCGCACTTTGCCCGACGTTCCGCTCGATTTACAATTCCTTTTTTTACTGCCGAGGAGTCACGCGCGACCTTCGGATGACCCACGCGTAATGATGCAAATTCTGTACGGTGTGGCGCTTTTTTTCCTTTCACTTATCCAAAATAAACGAGCGAACCGTTCGAGAAGGATGAATCGGGCGGGAAAAAAGGAAAGAGAAAGAGAGAGAGAGAGAGAGAGAGACGGGAAAATTCCACCAGTTTTCCGCACGGTTGTCTCGGTTGCCTCTTTGAGATAATGCAGGCACCGAGTATCACGAAAACGAAATCCCACTCTTTTTCGGACGGAAGCGAGATCGTCCCGGAATAATCGTAGTCGAATCACTCGCTGGTTCGAAGACGCAATGCGCGGATACAGGTCGGGATTGACGGCACGACGAATTATTCCTGCGATTGTCCGTGATGATCAGTCGGCGGCCGGATGATCCCGATAATTGACAACGGAACGCTTCGCTGCACAAGAGACACCGCGCATTTACAGAGGAGCGCGCGCGACGACTCGTTAGCGCAGGGCGCAGACCGCAGCAGCAGTCGAGTGTCGTGCACGAATGATAATTAGCGGTACAAAGCTATAGGAGAGAATGGGGGAGAGAGAGAGAGAGAGAGAGAGAGAGAGAGAGGGAGAGATGAAAAGACGCAGGAGAGAGACAGAGAGAGAGAAGAGCCTCGGTTGAATTCCCTCTCGTTGTTATACGCGCGCGTCATAATAATTACTCCTCGCGGGCAACGAACGTGCACCAACCGAATACGAGCGAGCGGCGATCCCGTGGCGGAAAGGACGTGTCCGTCTCTCGAATTGACACGCTCCTTTCTGCCGATCCGTCACGGTCCTTTGTACGCGTTAAGGGAACAACTGCTGGGACGTCTCCGTCGCATGCTGCGTTAAGGAACAATTAGAGAGAATGCGACACATTTCTTTTCTCCTCCGCGCGCTATTTTCAGGTTCGTTCGAGCCCCTTTGTAAGATAAATGGAATATCGCTACTTGGAAGCGGGGGTGAGAGGAGGGGGATCAGAGAGGAGAACGAACGAGGGCCGATTTTTCCTCCTCGGAGCGGAGGAGCCTCTCCGTATAATCTTTTTTTCCCCTCCCCCCGCACGAATCGATTCTCCCCCGGCGGTTTTGCGTGTAGAAGCGTTAGAAAGCCGGGTCGCGTTCGGAGGAACAAGGACGACGATATTATAGACTATCCGGGAAACACGAGCCGGAGGAGTCCGAACCGGAAGTTGGAAGGCGAAGAGAGAGGAGAAGGGAGGAGACGTATCATCGGCGCGAAGTGAGTATCCAGACGGGCTTTTAGTTAGGGCGTAAAATCACCAGGTTCTCGTGTGCGTCCGGCCGCGGCACTAAAAACGAGAAGCCTACGGGCAATAGGCCATGGTATGCCATCCGGCAGGTGGATATCGAGAGTCTCCGAGGTGGAGGCACGCCGCGGCGGCCGCGAGGAAGAGAGGAAGGAGACGGCGGAGGAGAGTGCGCGGGAGAAGGATCCCGATTATTCACCATCGAGATTTGCAATCGACGTTCCCCCCCCTCCCCCCTCTCGCCGCTCATTATAGATGCCGTACCATCCGTGCGCGGATGGAGGATATCTCCTTCGATCCTTCCGTAAAGCGTGGGTCGAAGGGGAAGAGCGATGGATCAGACAGAATGACGAGAGTATCGTAGAACCTCGTCGTTTCTCTCTCTCTCTCTCTCTCTCTTTCTCTCTCCCACCAAGAGCGCCTCTTGCCAATTAACTCGCGAGCGAAGGGGGCTCGCGGGGCGAAGAGGGCATATCGATATTTTACTCATTACTGGTATATTACGCGAGGGAGAGAGAGAGAGAGAGAGAGAGATCGATTAGGTGCTTACATCGAGGAAGATGTGTCGATAACAGGCGGGAGCGAGAGAAAAGAGAAGCGAAATGGGAGAAAATCGTTATTTTCTTTCCTTTTTTTTTGTATTCCTTCTTTGTTCCGCTGCTTGTATTCTGCTTTGCGATTAATAAATCTTTTAACCGCGCTGTCGTGTCGAGAGAGAGAGGTGAGCGGAGAAAAAACGGTCGGTCGAGGCTTTCCGATTTCTAGCGTTCACTTCAACCCGCTACTGTTATTACCGTTCAACGGCCGCTTGGGAAATGCGATAACGGATTTAGCGACCGTTAAATTCATCGTTTCGCGTTATCCGAGACGACTTGGTTCCTCGACGAACGCCACGGGGGACGAGGATACAGTTCGAAAGCCACCGGCCTCACGAGACAAATGCTGTCGCGTTTGAAGGGAGACGACAGGTCGATAATCAAATACGTGGGCGGAATCGAAGGCGGCGGGGTCGGGAGGAGATGCATTTGTTTCGCCGTATAAAAATTCATACCGTCGTATGCGTATGTAACACACAACAAAATTCCGACCGGTAAGTCACGTTAGCGAACGTCGGATGTTGGTGTCGTGCCAGAGATATCTTGGCATCGCGATGTTTTCGCGTAAACCTCGTTTCCGCGTTTGCTTTGTTAGTTCGATTATTACTTACGTGGAAAACAACACGCACTCGTTTCCTCAGGATTTTCTACATATCGCTCGACACGTATATCGTACATCCCTTCCGCATATTCTTTCTCTCTCTCTCTCTCTCTCTCTCTTCTGCTTTTTCGGCCCTCACAGATCGACTTGCCGAACGAGTGGAAGGCGGTGACGGCGGCGAATTACCCGCCGCGTCGTTAGCACGCACGTCCGTAAATAACGGCGGCGAGTTAGCGAACAGCTTATATAAGAAGTCGAAAAGTGCGGCCGCGCGACAAAGTGTCGTTCCGCGCGGTGGATGAAGAAGGTGCGCCCGCAAGAAGAGGAAGAAGAGGCCGATCTCGCCGTCACCGTCTTCCTAGCTATCGGTAGCTATCGCAGCGAAAGAAAGAGAGAGACGATGCAACGCCTTTTTGCTCCCGCTGCCGAGCATTTTGCATACTTAAAAAGTTTGAACTTCGCTTTATAACGAGCTTAGGGCCCCTCGCACGGTTAACGAGGAATGATTTACCGCCGTTCCTCGCCATATGGCACGTACATACGTACGTATGTACGCATACATAGTGTTCGCGTGATGCGCGTACCAACACCAACGACGAGACAGCAGACGTACAGAGAAAGAGAGAGAGAGAGAGAGAGAGAGACTGCGTATAAATCACAGGCCGCAGCCGTGCGGCGCGCGGCCTAATATAATCGCGCCTAATAAAGTTGGCAGCTACTAAATTTTCTTAACTCGGCCTCGAGAACCACGCCGCCTCCTCCTCCCGCCCTTCTGATCGGCCCTCGAAACGATTTAACAACGTAATTCGCCAGGCAGGACTGTCGTCGTGCCGTCGCCAGTCGACAAATGCGGGTGCATCTCGCCCGACGGATGAAGCGATCTCGTTCGGCGAACTTTCGGAAAATTCAGGAAAGAGAGAGAGAGGGTGAAGCCGCAAACGCTCGTCGCGATACGTATTGTACCGGAAAAATAATGATTCCGGGAGTCATTAGCGAAACGAGAGCTCACGAACGCGAGGGAGGAATAATAACCGCGTCGGAAGAGGAAATTAATTAAAAGATTAAAGCGACAATTAAGCGATACCGACCGCCGGGATATTTCTCTCTCTCTCTCTCTCTCTCTCTCTCGTAAGAGAACGCTCTTTCAATATTTTCTGAAGTATTTAAATACACACGATTCTCACGTAATATTACGCGAGCACCCTTTACTTCGCGAATGACGAATTTGACTCCGAGTAATACGATTACGCTCGACGTTTCTTTTCTCTTTTTTCCCCATTGGGCGGAAAATCGACCGCAAATTTCGCAAGGAATACAACGCTCGCGCTGATTCCGCGTCGCCCACCATCCCCTCGCGCGGGGGTGGCGTACATCCACGTACACACACATCGGCCGGGGGTCCTCCGACATTTCGCCCGCTTTTATTACAGCGTTTTACTATCACGACCGTATATAACCGCGTGGTAGCGCGAAATGACGCGGCCGGCGGAAAACTGGTGGGCGACGCGCGCGAATAAATGCGGGAGTATCTTCGGTGGTGGGAAAAACTCGAGACAACCCCCGCCCCGTTCGAGAGACTCCGGCTCGGCGACCAACTCAGTCGTGTGTATTTACACGAGAGATTTACGGTAGCACGCCGAGCGCGATCGCGTGTATATCCTCGCGCTGCATTAACGCCGAGGTTGCTGATGAAGAACCGCGGCGGATTGACTCTCCCCCTCCTTGGCAACCTATGCGAGCTATTTCCAGCGTCACTTTCGTCATGCGACAATTCCCCTGAATGAATCCGATTTTCGAATCGTTTCACAGCGTGTTCGAAAAATTTCCTCCATTTTCATCCGTCGAGTGTCGTAGTGGCCGTCGGCGAAAGAAATCTGCAGAGTCCCCTCTTCTGAGAATTTTTTGACGCGAAAGACACAGGAAGACGACGAGAGAGAGATAGAGAGAAATGTAAGCGAATTGTCGCCGCAATTTCCGTCACTCGCTGCCTGTCGATTCGTCGCGCTTTTGTCAAATCGACACCCTCGATCTTGCGGCTATCTTTTCCGATCGCGGCGAATTTGCCTGCGAGCCGTTCTCGATATCTCGCGATATCAAACGAAGCGAAATAGTCGGGAGGGGGATTCCGTCGCGTCGCCGTGGCGTCGACGGTGAAATATACGACGTGCGCACGGACGGTAACGTATGGGGATTTCGTGTACCCTCTCTCTTCTTGATTCAGACACGATGATTCTTGCGTTTCATTTTGCAGCAGCGCGAAAATCGCAGTCAGTATTGGCAGTCCGAAAGATTTATCGAGAGCGCAGCGAGGGCGCCGGGGTATCGGTAAATTACTAGGATTGTAGTTGGCTTTGGCATAAATAAATTAGCAAATTACCGCCGGCCGCCTGCAGTAATGATTACAACGGTTTGGCAAACAAACAGCGACATTTTAGCGTACCGGTGAAATTGCCGATTAATTCAGCACGCCCTAAAGACGAACGGTGGTAGCCGTCCTCTCTTACAGACGACCGTGATATTCAATACGGAGAGAATAATTGCATTCGGCCTTTCGGTTCCCGGCTCTTCGATACGCGGAAAAGATCAATTTGAAAGTGTAATTTATGGAAAACTCCGCTCGTACACGCGACGCGTACGCGTTAAATTCCGGAAATATTCTTACCCCCACCCCCGGTTGCGCCTCGTAAAAAAAGGAGCCGCCTTCGTCCCACTCTCGTTTCTCTCTTTCTCTCTAACTCTCTGGCGGATATATATTCTCGCTTCAGTGCGCGCGGCTCCGCTCGTCCATGTCTTCTCGTTCCCGGCTTCAATTTGACGTTCGCGTCAAACGCGTCGAATCGCGAAACGCGGAGGTGGAGAGGTAAACGCCCGATGCGATATCTCGGGATATCGGTAAATCGAGCAGCGATCTCTCTCTCCTCCGACGTCTTCCGCGTCTCTCACTTATGGAAACAACGTCTCGCTTCACTTGCCTGCCCGGCCACTTAATCTCTCTCGTTAATTTTGCAACGATGCGATGCTCTACGAGCGCAACTGTGTAACCCGCGCGGTATTTCCCCCTCCTTTCATCCCCCCCCTCTCTCTCTCCTCCTCTGCCGCAGTGTCGGAGCAATCTTCCCGCGAGCATCGAAGCGTGCGATTACGTTTCACTTCGTTCGTCCGCGAATTCCGCATAGCGTAAAGGTGCGTTTATGCAGCACCGGCGGCTCTCGTGTGAACGAACTCGGTGCGAACGGAATTTTCAAATCGTCTATCCGGGAATGACCCTCCAGCTGCTTATCCAGCGTAAATCCGTCGGAATCGCCGGATTCCCAACGGAAGGAGGGATCGGGCATTCTTCGAAGTTTCGATATTTCGATCGAGCCGCGCGCAGACGTGATCGAAAGCCGCAGCGGATTAAGTCTATAATTCGTAAGGTCCACTTCGGCCGGGGCTACGGTATTTCAAGTGGATCCTACAAATTAGCGTGAGCCATCCGAGGCGATCCGGGGAGGAAAGGGGAATTTTCGAGGCGCGGGAGAGATTTCGAAAGCGCGCAGTAACCCTCGAGGTGTTCGGCAGCGCCGGAGCGGATTAAGCCGGTAATTTGTTAAGTCCACTTTAAATACGAAGTCTCACCGTCGAGCGGACCTTACAAATTACTGCGACTTTAACGTACTCTACTTCCGGTCTCGTTTATCGCGCGCGTTATGAAAAGTCCCCTTCCTCTCCCCGTTGCTTCAATGAGGAGGGCGAGATGTTCGCCGTGAAATTTCAAGGGATTCGGAAGAAATATAAGGAATCCAGCCTCGAAATCCTCCTCATTGACGAATCGCCTTGCCGAGCGTGATCGCAAACGCTAGTTTACCCGCGCTGACAATCGATTAGACTCTACAGAATCCGAGGGACATGGACAGAGGAAGAGAGAGATAGATAGAAATTCAGAGAGAGAGAGAGAGAGAGAAACTCTGATAGAGGCTGCACCGCATATAATTACGTTTTCCTTCATCCCGCATCAATTCGACGTAGTGCCGTTCCGTCGTAATTCGTTTCCTACTTTCGTTCTCCTCGAGTGCTTCTTCCGCGAGCGTTTCCCCCCTCTCTCTCTATTTATCTCTCTCCGCCTTTCTCGACCACGACAGGCCGATCTGAGAGAGTGAAAGGAATAAAGAGGGTGAGAGGAGGACGGAGAGTAAGAGAGAGAAAAGCATACTATGCACTTTACAGCGACTGCAAAATTTAATGAAGTCACAGAGAACAGGGAAAAAGCCCGTATCAGCATCGAGCGTAATTTAAGGAGGTCAGAGCTGGTGCGCCGCTTTGCGCATCCACCGAACGTAATCCTTTATTAAATATTTCCGCTTATCGTTTGTAGGATTGGCGGTCAGCGAAGTTAAGGACTCGCAGATTGCCGGCAACAGTTAAAACCCGCCTCCGAAAACTGTCGCGTAAATACCGATCGGAGCCGAACTGTATTCTGGTGCATGGATACTTTATAAAGATGATATCACCGTCTTGAGATCGATAGTTACTCGGCCGACAAATCGGTTTACCGCTGGAAACTCAGAGAGACGGCTTTGTACGGTCTTCATACATTTATAACGTTCGCCCCGACTAAATGCAGCTCGGCACACGTGTATGAATAAATCAAACTATTTCTACGCGGAAATGTTTACCCGCCGCATCCGCACTGTATCAAGGCACGTTCTCGGATAACACCGATGTGTGTGTCATACGGCATGTAAAAATTTGTAACCCCGAAATAAAAATGTTGAGGTCTTATTCGCAACCGCGCGCCGTTACTTCAACAGAGAGGAGAAATAACTAGAGGAACGGTTATCGGGCTTTCTAATGCAATGTGTGTGTGTGTGTGTATCCGGCGTCACGCGAAACGATTTTATCCGCTNATTTTATCCGCTTTTCCCCCCCCCCCCCCTTCCCCCCTCATTCTTCCTTTCTTTGACACGCTCAAAGGGAAATATCGAGAATTTCTGAACTTTGACCCGACCCGCAAGACGCGAATCGCTCGCTCATGCGAATATCGTCGCTCTTGCTCCCCGATAAAAATCCACCGGTAGTTTTTAATACCGCCGCCTATCCATCCACCTGCCGCCACATGAAAACGCGGGGAGCACTTGACAGTAATCACGATACGTGACCGTCGAAGCGGTGGTGGGATATTCGAGTGGACCATTCAGACGCCGAAAAGAAGGTAGAGTGAAAGAGAGCAATTAAAAGTCGACGAGAGAGTCTCTCTCTTCCCGTCTTCATTTTTTTCCTTCCTCCTCCCCTTCCTTCCTTCTATTACTATCTATCTGTCTGTCCATCCCCGTCTCACTCGTTCCCTGCCCTTTCGCTGGGACCTCCGCGTCGTCCCTCAATCAAGGTGCTCACTTGCGTGCGTACCTACGCACACACGCACGTGGACGACGTCCGTGCACGCAACCCGGCGGGATCCTTCCCTTGTTAGAAGTCATTTCAAACATTTGCTATATCATGATCGGTGCTCAGCCGGAGCGAGCGTTTCTTGCTCGCGGTCCCTCGAGATAGGAGAAAAGACGACGTCCGGTCGGAACGAGACTTCGATGGTACCCTCGACAGAAATTAAAGATCCATTCGCGCGCTCACTCACTCACTCACTCGCTCACTTCTTCTCACTTACGCGCGGTATGCGTGGCCGATGAGACTAACGAGCCTTTTCGTGGCTATTTCGGACGCACGATCTGCCGGCGCTTTCGAACACACCCCGGGTGGTATCAGTCAGGTTGGAAATTCCTCGAGAGAAACCCCTTCTGGTATCGTATTTGTCATCGGCGAATGGTACCTCCCGATTCCAAATATATAATCCCCCCCGCGAGAGAAAAACCCGAGGCTCGCGTGAGATTTTTCCGAATTTCGCCCGGATGCGTCGGGCTTGGATCATCGCCGAGATTCCCGAGATTTCTCCGATGCTCTCTCCTCCCGGAATAACATCCGAAGCAATAATTCCAGGGGCTCTCGGTGGCCACTAAATTGCTCGGGGACCCGTAAGAGAGATGGAAAAGGCTGCTAGGTATGTACGGGACCGCCGGTGGCTCCCCGGCGGTTACTCGATGTATTTTTCAGATTACCTGACCCCCTCCTCTCCCCCCGCCCTTACCGTTCGGCCTACCCTGAATATAAAGAGGACCCACAGGTGAAAGTGCGTCCTCCGATACTCGCTGGCCGCCTCTTAGTCATCCTAGACGCGTCGCCTCGAGGTAGGTAGAACAATGCCCGGCTCCATGCGTCACCCACCCCCCCTCTGTGCGTGTCACGAAATAAACGCGTGCTCCATACTGAAAAGAGCGATTAGCGAGCCCTTCTACCTCACGTTTATCCGTCTGACGCGAGTTTTTCCCCGGACTAATTGCGTCGTTAATAAACGAGAGGGCTCTCGGTCGCAACGGTTCAACGTTTTCCCCGTTTCTGGGGAAATCGAGATCCTTCCGGAACGATCGAGCTTTCTTTCCTCTTCCGAGGAAGTACCAAGCGCAAGGAGGAACATTCCGAGCGTCTCGCCGGTGGCGCGTGTGGCGAACGTGTTAATTAATAGTATTCAATTGCGCGTAGGCGAACGCGAAGCAGACGTAGCATCCATCCCCTCGGGTTTCGCGCCCGGGAGATTTGCGAGCAGTGAATTGCGAGCCGAGGAGCTAATCGCGCATCTATCTCGTTCTTCGTCGCGTCATGTCGAGGAGACAGGCATCTCGCGTAATTTATCGCGCCGTTTTACATTATCGAAGAAGTCGCTGTCGGGCGAAACTCGCAGCAGTGCGTTCTGTCGCGGTATAGAAGAGAGAGATAGAGAAAGAGAGGGAGAGGGATGAGTGATCGTCGTTTTCTCTCCTGAAGAAATGCAGAAACGCGTCTAGCCGAACTGAGTCGAGTTTTCGCGGGGGAAGAGAAAAAGGATCAACTTAGAAGTCGGAGAACAGGAAGCTGTATTTCAATACGGGTCCTCGTCCGAGTCGTCGATACGAGGAGAGGTTACACGAAAGGAAAGTATCCCCGCTGGGCAAACACAGCCTGATTGTCGATGAAACGTGCTTAAAGAAAGGGAGGGGAGGGAATCCTATCGTTAATGAATCCAACAACTACCATCCAACCGTCGTGTAGTAACTCGGCTTCACACCGTACGCCGAGGTAACCAACTAACGGGCTATGATTGATTCGATAATATAGGGGCGGTAGGTACTTCGACTTCAAAGGCTAATTAATTTCCGACGAGACGGTGATAAACATTACGTTTAACCTCCCTCGCTGTCACGAAGGAAGTAACATGTTGGCGAGCATTCGCGACGCGCGAGTAACGAGGGCTGTTAGCGCACGATAAGACGAGGGGGCGAAAAGGGGCGAAGAAACGACCGGAGGGGAAAACTAATATGGAAAAACGAGGAACATTCGATTTTACAAACGCGTGACGTTTGTTTTACACCACCGACCGCGATTAATATATGCGAACCTTCGGGGCGCAGCTCTCATTGGACGATTACCGGAGATTTTCGTGAATGTAGAGCGGCTATCAACACGAGAATGCCAGGAACATTTGTCACAGCGCTTTCTTTGCGATATGCAAATTAACCAAGTTGTACTTACCCCCAGTAACGGGGTAAACCTGCCTTTTACGCGCGCGCATTTTCTCTCTTTCTCTTTCCTTACATCGCATACATCTGTTTTCTTCGTTAGCTACAAATCGCGTTTCGCGTAATTTCGCGTTCAGAAAACCTGTTCATCGCGACGCTAACGAGAAATCGCGCGGTCAAAGCGCGGCATATCGATCGAGCAGCAATATTAACTCGAAAAATAACGGGCATGCGTTATTACGTAATCAGAGGATCCGCGGTGAAAAAGGCGATTCAAAGAGATATTAATAAATGAACCACGGTGTAAATATTGGGTTAAAGCCGTCTCTCTCTCTCTCACGCACGTGTAGCGGCGGTGTCGGCCTCAAATTCGATTTCTCGGATGTACATCGCGAGCTGTACGCGTGCGGATTGCGTTTAAAATTGATAGTGCCCGATCAACGGCGCACCGCCTCCTACAATTGAATCTTCTAATAAATTTCCCATCTATCTCTCTCGATAGCGACGACTTCAACCGGTTACAACCGGCGGCAGCGTCGCCGTCGTCTCCACGAGCGCGCTGGGATGCCCGAGTGAAATAATTTCTCCAACTGTAATGTCATCCGATAAATCAATCGTTGTTCTCGCCTAGCGAACACGATTGTCTTTGACAATCATGTTTGCGAACACAATACCACGTTAGCACGCCTGAATCGTTGCACGTCCATTTGAAAGTTTTACTCGCAAGAGGGCGACGACGATTCGCTCTTCTCTCTCTCTCCCTCTCTCTCTTTTCCCGTGTCTATCTTCGACGGATATTCGACGTCGAGAGGGGCAATTTTCGAAACGTCAAGAGAGGAATATCGGATCATCGATCGCGAATAATATAATTCGGAATAACTGATATCACATCTCGCTCCGACTAAAAAAGTAAAGAGAGAGAGAGAGAGAGAGTTTAACTTCCAGGTAGATGCGTATGAGAGAATTATTTTGGGAGAGAAATAACTCCCTCGATAGTCTCACTCTGTCCCCCTTCCCCCCCGGGGGCACGTAGGATGATCGTTCAATATTTAAATGTTTAGCTTTACCTCTCCCCGAGAGCTCCGGGCTTTATCGTGAATCGAAAAGCCAACGGAGAGAAAGAGAGAAAAAAAGAGAGCGCAGCTCCAGCGCGTTACAATACTCTCTCCCGCGCCGCGTCCATTCTCGCGCGGACTGAAAACTCTTCCACCTCCTGTCTCTTTCGTTCGTCCGCGTTAAAATTCCGAGGACCGGTAGTTGCTCTTTGTATTCGATATATATCGAGGGCGCGACACCGACGAGGAGGGGAAGGGAGTGCACACGGGAGAAAGCCAGAAAGAGGTGCGCGCAAGGTGGCACAATATAAAATCAACCGCTCATTTAAATATAAACGAGCCGCGTCGGACAAATAACGTTTCGTCGCTCCGATGAACACGTTATCCCCTCGCCTTCCTCTCTCTAATTCACGATCTCTCCTGCCGGGTACGCACGAAGATGACAACGACGATACTATAACGCCTCTCTCTCTCTTTCTCTCTTTTATTCTCTGTGTGCATATACGCGCGCGGATATTTACATATCTTGATACATACGCGAGAAAATCGATGGAGGCTCACGATGGCCAATCGGAAGGCGGAAGGCAAACGGCAGCGAACCCTGTCTCTCTCTCTTTCTACGCACAGACGTCGTGTTCTTTTCCAGGTTGTACGAGCGCGTTACACAGGGTGTCACGGACCTATCGGGAGGTATTTTAAAGGAATAAGTAGAAATATGAGACGCAGGGTAGAGACAGATCGGAGGGAGGCCGCGAGAGGGACTGTGTGACTCACGGGAGGGAAAAGAAAGGGAGAATATATGTGTGTGTGTGTGTGTGTGTGTGTGTGTGTACGCGAGTTTCGAATGAACGAACGAGCGGCTGTCGCCGGCTTCATACCACTTGTTTGCCGGCGGAATGCGCTGAAAATTCAAATTGTAAACACAACAGACGCGTTTCAAAATCAAACGCCTAATTCGGTCGTGGGGGGTCGCATAAATGGATGTTTGTCCGCCTTCGACGGCTACTTTGACTGCTTGATTTGTTTCCACGGCGTGATAACGTGTCTCTCCGGGTGGGCGCGGATCGCCGAGTCGTTAGAGTCGAATATCTTTAACATTTTCAAGATCCAATTTCTCGGCCAATAAACCCTCGAGCCACCGAATCGATATTCCGCGAGAGAGTGCGAAGTACGTGGTGGAAATTAAAGGAAGAGAATAACGTCCCGCCGACTCGGGAATAGTCACTTTCCGAGATGGCAGATCGCGCGCCAAAAGCGACGGAAACCCAATTTCAGATTCATCACGCGAATTCATCCCGCGGATTACGCGACACACCTTGTACACGCGCGGCTTACCGCTTTCTCTCTCACGTAACGGGCCTATTATTCGACGGGCGTTAAACAGTTCGTCGAAAAAGGCACCTCCGCTTTTATCGGCTTCTGTCGTCGCGCACAAAACCGTAAATTCTCCTCGCGTTTCATTCAGAGGAATAACGAATCGCTTGTTTCCGAGAAAGGCGATACGCGGGCGGAAGGAGGAGAGGAGCGCGCGAGGGCTTATCGTAAACGAGGAATTTTATTCTCGCCACGAGAGCTATTCGTCGACGCGAGGACGACGTAAAGACGTCTAGACATTATTATTTAGGAGAGAATCGGGTCGCTGGGAGCGAAGGAAGCTCGCTCGCTTGCGGCCGACCCCGCGGGAGACGCCCGATAGAACGAAAGGAAGAAAGAAAGAGAGAGAGCGTGTCGCGCGTTGTACACAGGACGCTGGCAATCGATACTTAATACACACCAAAAGAGAGAGAGAGAGAGAGAGAGGAACACGGCAAGAGCGGGTTATTGTATTGCCGAATTACCGTATTCCGAGTCGGAAGACCGACCTGTTACCGGCCTGTCCTTCGATAGCTCGATGACTTCGGCCAGCGCGAGTCGATAATGAGGAAGTTGAAAATTACTCAGCCGTTTAAGCTCGAAATGGAAACACCGCCTACAACGGACGATATAAATCGGGCAGCCTGTTATTTGGCTCTTAGTTCGATAATATCGTAGGGCGGAATACACTACCGTAAGAGAGTATCGACGACTATCAACGTCGGCTCGCAGTTTTCGAAATACCTCGGCCGGCCATCCACGCAACTATCCATGACCGCTGGCCTATCGTCCGGTATCGTTAAGAAAATGATAGTTCCCGGTTCGACGGGAAAAATGGAACAGCAGGTGCCCGCTCGACCCGCTACGCAAGCAATCTGTCGGTAGGGTGGATCCGTGTAATCGCGCAGCACCGATTCGTCGTCCTCGTCGGCCAAAGAGAGGAGAAATTTTCACGCTCGCGGGCTTCCTCTCGAAAATTACGTAACCGCGCCCCTCGTCATTTTTCCGTCATTCTTCCGCGCAGAGAGAGAGAGAGAGAGAGATCTGTACGTGCCGGTCACCTTGTATAAGGACTCGGCAGCTTGGTTGTTCGCCACTGCTTGTTCACCTCGCGTGCGGATTAGAGCGGCCTCCTATTACTTTTTGTCGGTCACGCTAAAAAACAAAGGCGGCCGGCGAGCAAGAAGACGCGTATAAATTTCGGCCTAATTTCGCCGGGCTCTCGCCGGGAAACGAAGACTTATGATCATGCAAATTCCCGCGCGATCGTTCGTGCTCGAAGGTCGGCCCCCGTTTGCGACGAGATTTCTCTCGTCTCGTCTGAAAGTGTGCGGACGTGCGAAACGAAGCATCCAGCGAGCTCGGCAAACGCACGAAGAAACAGTCCTTTGCTTCACTTCGATACTTGATTTCACGTCGTCGACTTAGGCTTAGTTGAAACAATCGGTTTCCTGTGGAATGCCTTGGCACCGATCGCCGCTGGGTTTCGCGAGATCGACAATGGGACGCTGGGAATCTCTTTCTCGGTATGGAAATGCGGCGTGTCTTTTTGCTAAAACCGCTCGGAATTCCTTCCCGAACTGTTATACCCCCCGTATATACGAGCGTAAAAAAGGCAAAATCTCACCGCTGCACTTCGGGCCCCGTGAATTATTCATGATCGCTATGAAAAAAGGGGGAAAAAAAGGAGCACGTAGCACTCGTCTCTTCCGCGTGGAGTTCGCTAAATAAATAATATCCGCGAGATGAATGGAGCTTTATGGAACGTAACCGGCGTAACGGCGAAATATTTATATTTCTCCGCGATAAAACAATCCGGGAGGGAAGCGTAGCGCCGAAATGACGGCCGAAAGGTCGCTTTATTTTATATAACGACCGATATTTATTCCACGGACCGCGAAGCCGCTTCGAGTGTCCGTTCCGATGGAGAAGGAGCGCGAATCGCGCGTATCGACACGCGCATATATATGTGACGGCGGTCGGGATTAAAATAATCCGCGAAACGACGGGAATTCCTCTTGAAAGGAACGAGAAAAATGCGATCGATCGAGCAACGACGAGGAGGGAAAATCATCGTCCCGATCGAGGCTACGATCGTATGTGATCCGCTATTATTGCGGTTTTCGCCGCAGACTTCCGGAAAGAAAACTCGGCCAGCGTGATAATCCCGTTGGAGGGCTCTGTGTGCACAATTACGGTAATGCGGAAAGACGGAAAGAGACAAAGAAGATGAGGAGAGGGGGAAGGTGGAAGATTTCGCGGGCTACTCGCGAATAAAACGGCGAGGGGTTTCGCGAGAAACGCAGACGGGAAACTGAAGAGTAGCCGAGAGCGCCGGTGGAACGTACGAACATTGAGATAATAATCGGGTGCGCGAGAAACACTCCTCCGACTGATAAACGTTATAGTTACCTCTTCAAATGCTCTCGTCGCTTAGTGGGTACTCGTGATTTTTTTCGACTTTCTCCTCGGCGTCTTTTTAACGGCACTTTTCGACGGATACACGTTTACACGGGTACGGTGGTTCCGAGCAAATTTCACCGCGCGGAGTCGCACGAGGAGTTCCCACGACCGCCGACTATTCTTTTTCGGCGACCGTCGTACGAAATTTACACGGCAAATGGAATTGAGACATGCCACATNGGGGGGGGGGGGGAGTGTTAAATATATAGGCTGTCCCGAATAAATTTCGTAAAGGCACAGAACGAATTAAGGTGAACAAACGACTCCTCGATAGAACCCGTTTATGAATTCCCGAAGAAGACAAATATCCGGGTAAAGATATGCGCAGATAACGGATATCTGCGGGTAATCTATGGATAAGGACTATCACGTAGATAGCGGATATCCGTGACTAACGAACGTCTGTATAGATAATGGATAATCTGAGGATAACTATTTTCGAAATTGATAGATAATTTCTTTCCGTCATACGCACGTTTTATTACTCACACGCTTGTATGCGGAATGTCCCAAACTTTTCTTTCGATCGTTCGTACGAAGATTACGGGTTGAACTGAGCGGAAGATCTCCTATCATTTTGCAGACAACCATGCAAAATTTCGAGTTATCAATGATTGAAAATTACCACGTACTGACTTATCGAACACCCTAACATATACTTGAATACGCGTTAGTTGTCCTCACGTATCGAATAGTTTACGTGCCTGAACTTTATTCCAATCGGTGTTACCAACGGTGTTTATTTCGCTTCAATTATTGTTAGGAAAAATTTGATCGTATAAGAGAAGTAACAAAAAATCTAAGCGACATGTACTGCCAATGCTGACTGCAGGACAACCGTCCTCGGATATCCGCGAATATTCAGATAATACTGCGCGTCGGAGTCGGGAAACGCGTTCGAAATTTCCGGAATTCAAAAAAGTGGATTATCGGAAATTCAAATAGACGGATTTTTCCATCTAACGACTTTCAGTCGCCGACAGAGGCTACGTAAACACCTGTAAAGTTGATGAAACTTACCGATTCATCGGCGTGTAAAGGAGAGAAGGAAGAGCGTTTCCTTCTCAACTGGCGAAACTCCTCGGAGGGGTTCCGCCGACGCGCGAATTGAAACGTGAAAAATGTAAGTGACGGCTCAGCGTGCCGCTCCCTTCGCTTCTGGTGCAAGTATGTACAACGTGCTCGCCGGGAATCTTTCGCGCTTTCGCTGCGACCGTGAAAAAGAAGAAACGACAAGTGCCGGGACGGAGAGACGACGAGGAGGCATCTCTCTCTCCCTCTCTCTCTCATACTAGTGAACTGTTCCAGCTGAATATTACATCGCGCCGGGGCGTATAGCAAGGTGCACGCAATTGGACGTCAAGTTGCTCTACCGTACCGCATACTATACATACACACACACATGTTCAGCGTTATCCCGAGGCATAACTTATACGTGCACGCCCAACTCGGTGCGCGCATAACAAACTTACGAGCAGCTAATGTTTACATAGTCGCGGGAATTAAGGATGCGCTCTTCTAAGGCGGCATAGCCGGCAACATTGTTGTATGCACCGGTCGTCGTTCCGGGCGCTGTTTATGCTCGATATTACGGAAGTTACGCCGTAATAGCGCTTTAGTTTTATATCGTGCGTGCGTTATCACTCGTTCTCTCTCCCTCCTCTTCCCCCTTTCTCGCGTCGTTTCACGGGGTGATAAAATTACGAAGTCGAGTGACCACCCTAGACGACTATCTTGCGCCCGGTGGACGTATTTTACGACCGCGATAACGCGACATCGACCGTACCAGCGAGCCGGCCATGAATCCGCCGCCGCGGAATGATCATTTTCATCTGTCGTTCTTTTTACCTCTTTTTTTTTTGCACGGCCGACTGTCGCGAATCGACGTGCGGTGAGAGATAGTTCCGTGAACCGCGATTGCCAATTTTTTGATTGTCGCGCGTCCTCTCACAAAGGGAGAGAGAGAGAGAGAGAGAGAGAGAGAGAGAGAGAGAGAGAGAGAGAGAGAGAGAGTAGCCGTCGACGATGACAGATACTGTCGGAATCGAAAGGGCGAAAATATTGTCTACGGAGAAGTCGAAACGTGCGGCGGCGTCGCCGATATGATGCGACAAAGCGGGACGTTTTATGCGGCGATCAATCGCGCTGCCGATTTGTTGCGGATGTATTTTCGAGAGAGAGAGAGCGTTTCACGGTTTATTCGACTTCAGGAGACGATAAAACAGGTTAAACCGATAGTTTTGTGTAAATTAAGTTTTGAAACGCCCAACTCGCCGGTCCCCGGCGTTTGCGCGGCCCATTTTATTAAATTCTGTAGGTCAACTCATTTTTACGTACGACACACACACACACACGCGCATGTTGTCCGGCGTTACATCTGAAATTCAAATGACTTCCAGAGGGAAATAAATTGGACGAATTTATCCCTCCTCCGTACGAGGTATGAGAAACTGAACAACCGCTTTCCGCCGCTCCCGACCGGCAAGAAACTTCTCTAACTTGTGTGTATATCTGATTGATCAGGCGTACATCGGCTGTATATCTTTTTCTTCCCCCTTACGTGAAGACGATCGAAAGTTCAACGTTCAACGTCCCCGTGTTAGTCCGATGGAGTTTCGCTTCTTTGTTATCACGAGCGGCGATGTCTCGGGGCGATTCTTCGCGCGTATCTGTTTTAGCTCACGTGAGAAATCGTGCTTCCATCGCGCGTGTGCCTCTTCATCGACCTCCACGCGTATAGTCTTGGACACATCCGGCATTTCCTAAGAATCTCAAGGAGGATGCAACGATTCCGCAGCCTAATGAAAATAATATCGGCGAAAAGAAGTGAAATGCGCCCAGCAGAAATCGATTAGACGATCCTCCACTAATGGCGCGCACGTTTCTCAAGAGTCGGCTAAAAGTTCTCTCGGCTCCTCTGACAGAGAGAAAGAGAGAGAGAGGGAGGGGGAGGAAGAAGAGGGCAACAAGGAAAGCACACCGAGAGGCATCGCCGGCGCTGGAAATTATTGTTGTGATTACACGTTCATGCGGGACGCTGGGGTTCCAACCGCAGGTACAGAGAGAGAGAGAGAGGAGTCTTGTTCGAGGATACAATATCCTCCGCGAAACGTGCCCGGATTTTATTGAGAAAGGAGGAGAGAAAGTCGCGGCACGGAGCCGCGCGACCTCCTGTGCTACGGTCCCGCAGGCCTTAATCTCGTCGATTATTTCGTTTGGGGATGCCGCCGACAGATGGTGGGTTCGAGAGAGAATCAATTTCAGGGAATCAGCCCCCCGGGCTGCGTTCTGCCGCTCGCAGGAGAGAGAGAGAGAGAGAGAGACGAAGGGGGCGGCGGAAATACCGAGAAATGCTGAGAAGCAATAATCCGCTGCGTCCGGCCATCCTTCTTCCCTTAGCTTGCCCCCTTCTCTTTCGTTTCAGCGAGCGAAAAAAAGAGAGAGACAGAGAGAGTGAGAAAATTAAAAACTTAAATCGTCGATCGCGCGACGTGAGACGAAATCAATTACCGATCGGCGGGGGCTACGATACAAAAGGGAGGAAAACCCGAAAAATTAGCCGAGCGTACCCAGTGTGAGATGATTAACGCGAGTATCTGCGATAAATGTCGCTCCGTTACCCCCTATTTAAGAAGTCCAACACGGCGTAAAATAACGCTTTGCGACCGACCGACCGAACGGTCCTCCACACGCGATTGGAATTCGTTAAATATTTGCAGACTCGGAGCAACGATCCAGCATTGTGTCGATTCCGCGGGTAGCTCGCTGTGGATTACTCTCTCTCTCTCTCTCAGCGAGTATCGATTATTACATTAGCGTTGAACAGGGCGCGCGCAAGAGTCCACCTGGGCCGATCGCAATCAATTTTTCAAGTTGTCGCCGAGCTTTTACCGGAGGATATGTATTTACGGAGTTCCCGAGGTTAAAGCGCCGGCCGAGGCGGCTGCGCGCGTAACGAACGGTCGTTAATAAACTTTCGGCGTTTATCTCACTTCCCCGGCGCGATAATAATTACTGCACACTCTCTCTCTGTCATTCTCACCGGTTCTCGTATCGCATCGCATCGTAATCCCACGCGCGGCGAGAATCCGCGTGGCGGTGCAACGAGTGATTCGCGGCCGGCTCGGCTTTCATTCCGAAGTGATCTCGGCCCCGGAAAATTACATACTCGTTATCCAGGGAAATTTCAAGATACCTCTACGTAAAATACTGCGCTCGTCCGACTGAGAAAGAGAGAGATGGACGCACCGTTTGAATGGATACGCACGCACGCACACGTGTGACGTGCTTACGCATTCCCTCGCAGTCCGTCTGTGTGTTCGTTCGTTCGGGGCGCGAGTTCGTCGGAGTTAAAACCGTTTTACCAGAAGTGGCAGCACGTGATTACGTCGGTTATTCTTGGCTTTGAGCTTTTGATATATGCTCGTGCTCTCTTTGCTCCCCCTCTCTCTCTCTCTCTCCCTGAATCCCGTACACGTAACTAGGCCGCGTCTCCCACGTGTGTTCGCTCAACGTGTGGGCGAAAATAACGCGCGTCCGCTCGCGTATTGGGAACGTGTCTCCCTCGTTAAATTATAAGTTTCATCACGTGTCGTTTACCGTCCACCATCACGTAAAGCGCATTTTCGGCCGTCATTCAACGATATTTGAACAGTCTTGTTTCGCGAAAACAGACTGCGGGAGTGCAACGCGGTATAACGGAACGCCGGGCGGATGTACAGGATTATCGCGGTTTCTCGCCAGTCGTGGATTCTTCAGCGTAATTAAACTCGAATTTTTTGACTCGTCATTAAAAAGGCAGAGAAATCTTGAAAATATTCACGAGCACCAGTCAACCCTCTTTTCTCTCGTCCCGCACCCCCCGAAGTGATTCCCGGTTCGAACGGAGAAGGGGATGTTTTCATTTCGATAAGAACCGAAGCGCGGTCGGATCTTTGTTATGTAATAAATGAAGCGCCGAGAATAATGTGGGACTGCGTTTGCAACAAAACTAGGTTAACACAATAGTTCCAGTGGTGCTCTCTATTTATAGCTATTTCTATAGGCGCAGTCTAAACAGCGCGATGAGTATTCGACATACAATATGCGGCGGCGGGGTTGAGGTTCGCGTGTGAATTATTTAATTTCGGCTGGTTGCGCGTATACGGTGGCGGGTATCTCATGGTTAGCGCGTTTTTCAAGAATTCCGCATATTCCATCGGAAAATTCGAGCAACGCCTATCTCGTAATCGACGGGAGTCGAAAATCGCGCGATTCCGTTGCCACGAGAGTCGTTTCATCCGACGAGTGCGTCTACGACGAAATCTGGGGAAAGGGGGTTGTTAGCGGTATCGTCTTCTTGCTCGCAATAAAAATAAGAAGCCGGAGGAGCGACGATGCTCGCGAAACCCTCCAGAGGGGTATAAACGATAAGTGGCGGAGAATAAAAGAGAGAGACGGTGAAGATAGTAGAATGAGAGACACATCGCCGAGAGCTTTTCAATATAATCATAAAAGTTTACTTTCGCTTTGACGTTGATGCGAGCGCTCATGACGTAGTAAAAGTCATTATAACTTGCCGGCAAACGTCGTTATGCGTTTATCTACGGTCGGGACGTGGACATTTAATACCAGTTGTTTTCGGCGTAACGATACGAACGCCGCTCCAGGCGGAACTTCTTCTTTTTCTTCTTCTTCTCCTTCTCCTCTTTCCACGCTACGCAGGCCGCGGATAAAATATGTTTCGTGCGTTATGTCCCTGCGAGAGGAGAGAAAAAAAAGGACACCTTGTTCTCTCGCTCAACATCCCAATCGATCCCATCAACTTTACCACCGACAAGTTTTTGCTTGTTACGAGAAAAACCAAAAGTTCTTCATAAGTAAGTACATGAAGTCGAAATTTGGGTTTCATATTAACTCCCAGCAAATGCGGTCAAACTTCGGACGGATCAATGAAGAATTTCAAGATGTAGCACTATACAGGCACTATATAGGCTATTGTCCTACTTTGATGCTACGTGCATTCGTCGAATCGTCGCCGTGTTCTCCATACTGGGGCTTCAAGTGGTGTTGGTTCGAGAATTACTTAATATTCGATTATCACAATATTTGATCTTCACTTAATCTTTCCTCTTAATTTCAACAAGCAACGTGTTAATTAAGATTCTGAACTTCAATTCAGTTCTTTCCTTATTCCGCGGTGAGTTCGGCAAACGTTAAAATTGAGAATATTTCGCGCAATGAATAATTTGACATATCTACGTAGTAAAAAAACGTTTTGTGCTAAATTTTAACATATTTCACACGTCCTAAATGGTCCGCACCAATTTTTCTGTTAATTTAACATAAGGTGAATATTTAATAGTTACAAAGTAACGCAAACATTATGTCAAAAACGAATGCAATACTTAATATCCATAATATGCTAATCGACATTGAAATATAAAATATGTTATTTGAATATTTACAAGTGTTTTCACACATTTACATATGTTGAACACCAAATATTGAGACAACATAAACACGATATGTTGTAAAAATTTAGCACGAACATTTTACCAAAGACTGATTTTAACGCAACGAATACAAAATCAGGAAGGTAGCAAAATATTTTTTACCGTGTGGGAATACATGATGTATCGTTGCCGGAGGCGTCCTGATCCAACATCCTGGTCTGCTTCGTCACACAGGACACTCACTAACACATGTATAGATACACGGTTCGATCGGTATGATGTGCATTGATCAACGCACCGAAAACCCGGTTAAATATGTCTCAAGAGTCGATAAAATATTCTCAGCACGCGACGGGAGAAATGTGAATAACTCACCGATACGCGTGCTTCGCGGCACGTGCGTCGCCCACCGGCTCGATACGTTATGACTCGGTCACGGATAAGTACGGACAAGTACGCGAGACTACGAAAACAATCGACAAGGTCACCGCCCATCGTCAACTTGTCGTCGACAAGCAGTGTCCTAGAAATCACAATCGGCGCGTTCTCGAAGCATTTCGGAATTTCAAGAGGTGCAATGATGAAATTATTAAATTATCAAAACCGCGGCACGCGTGGCGCGCATTGAAAGTGTCGCCCACGAATCATTCAGCGATCGTCGATTAACGCGCGTCCATTAATTAACGATCGATTCGTACTTTAGTGTGGCACGCATTACGCCTACCCGGTCACGATGACGATCGGAAGCTGACTCTAGGACAGAATACAGGACGCAGAATGCGGCATAACAGTCGGCTATAAGACTTATCGTACAACCTTCGATTTCATCTCTTTTGAATCTCCAGATTTTATCGAAATTTCTAGCGTAAAAAAAAAAGGTAATAATTGAAAAGTAAGGAAGAATAAAGTTTGTTTCGTTTCATTACCCACTAACCTATTTATCCCCGTTAAATTATTCGTTGTTTGTTTATTGTAATATTGTACCGCAGTTGAATAAATTACATAATTAATATATTGTTTGTTAAAATTAATAATTAAGGAGGACTAAATGCGCAGATGGGTTTTATGGACGTAATCGAGTATTAAATAATTCTTAAGCAAATCCTCGTCCAAACATCAACAAAACAGGTAAATTGGTAGCGTCGAACGACAATAGCGCATACAATGTTGTTACATTGCGCATACAACTCAGAGACTCTCCACCGGGTTCGTCAAACTGTCTGTAATTCGCAGGATTAATGTGGAACCAAAATTCCGTCTCGGGTACATCTAAGCGACCAGAGGCGAGGACGCTCCTCGTCCCAAGAGGGTTAAAACGTCATTAAGCTCACGGAGGATGTTTGTCTAATCCGTTTGTCGTTCTTCCGGCGCGTGTAAAAATACAAGCGAACTTGGTATTTACGACGGGCGCGCAGCTAGTTCGGAGGCGAGGGAGAAGTAAGAAAAGCTTCCCCCTCCCTCCGACTTTTAAACTTTGGAATTACGCTCACTTCCGGGGTGCGCCGGCGACTTGGCCCAGGCGAAATAAAAATGTTGCAAAGCGTACGGATATTCAGAGACGTTTTGGAACTTATTTAGCGAAACTCCCGCGATCAACTTTCGCACATAGCATACACAAAAGAGAGGGAGAGAGAGAGGGAAAGAGAGGAAGTCGCGTTCAATAAATTTGTCTACTCCCACCGTTTGCAGTTCCGCCGTACGATCGTGGAAAGCAGTCCTTTATATTTATTTAATACAGAAAGTTAATAAACCTTCCTGCTTTTAACCAGTTGGAACGAGTGCTCATACCTCCTCTTTCGTCTCCTTCTTCCCTACCTCTTCATCCTCCACCCCGCGCGATATTTAACACCAAAGTTTCCGGTCGTGGAGCACGCAACTCCACTTTCGGTTATATTTGCGCCGTGAGTTTTCCGCAATCATAACCAAGCTCCTGCCGAAAGGAAAGTTTATTTCATTCGATATCGGTAGGCAGCAGCTTTTCCCTTCTCACCTCTGCGTTCGAGAGACGGGAGGATAACGGAGATCTGGGAAAAATGATTTCTAACACGTGTCATCCGCTTTATCTCTCTGTCTTAACACCTGTGAGCGAAAAACACCAAAAAAACACGAAACGTCACTCGCAGTCGATTTCATCGATCTTTCCGAAACTCTCGTTAGCGCGAACGTGGAGATCGACGAGCCGTCGATTTTTAATAGCTCGTTGAGAGTAGCAGAGACAATTTAACGATTGCCGGAACTGACGCGCTCGTTGACGTATGCCAACAAAAAATAGAGAGAGAAAGAGAGAGAGAGAGAGAGAGAAAAAGGGGGAGAGAGAAGAAAAAAGCTTCGCGTTTAAAGGATCGTCAAAGATTTAACGGGTGTTATTTGTCTCGCAGAAAGCTCGGTGAAATCGGCCGTTAGTTGAGCCCAGGACCGCGCGCGCCGAAGTTGGCAATGGAAAATATCGGATATCCTGCGCGCGAGTGCGCTCGCCGATAGGAAAGTAAACGAGGCAATATGGGCAAAACTGGGAAATACGGTCGATCGTAGTTACAGCGGGCGTCGACGTCGGCGGCAAATACGCGATGCATATTGGTGCGGGTCCCGATTAAAACGCTGTGTTCCGGGAGTGCTCCGATTTAAATCCAATTATTAACGGCGAATGAGCGTACGCATTATCGCTAAGTGGCCTCGTCCGCCGACGCCGCGTCATCCTCATCATCGTTATCGTCATGATGCCGCATCACGCCGAATCGAAATAATAATCTCGATTGCCCTGTCGCCGCCCTGTCATTCCACGACGTTTAATCATCGACGTGTGTGCTCTCTCTCTCTCTCTCTCACTCTCTCTCGCAAACGCGGCGGATTATCTTATCGCCCGCGCGTGTCACTATTTCAGCGATATCGAGGTGCGCACGCGCCTATTATTTATATATATAAGAGAAGGACGAATATCCTTGACTCTCCGGGATCGATCGTGAAGGCGTCAGGGTCGCTTCTCGGTTAAGCATCAGATTGTTTTACACAAGGTCGCGACCCCGTATTAACGCTAATCGCTCGTTATCGGCATCATCAAGGGAGGGGGGGTGAAAGAGTCACGACGGAAGGGGTTAAACTCGCATTGAGCGCCGTGACACGTGTCTCACGTTTCGTCCTTGAGCGGAGGACGTGATTTGCTTCTTTCTCTGGAGAACGAAGATCTACTGGGGTGTTCTTGGAGGATGAGCGGGGTGAGACGAGGGGGTGGGATTTCCGATCGGCAGCGAGCGGCGGAAGCCGAAAAGCGCGGAAAGCTCGAGCGCGCGTTTCCGAAACACTGAATAAGCAAACATTATCTCGGCACGCCTTTGGAGGCAAGCCGTAAACATATCGCGTTTCACGCGATACACACGATGATGCGTATATGCGTTACATGCCGAGAGAGAGAGAGAGAGAGGACTGTTCAACTTACAACAAGCAAGTCCCTTGTATCCCGCGGAACCACGGCGTATAGCGCGCGGCTTACGTTACATAAGCGCGCCTCGCAATAATCTCCAGCCTGTGCGATTCATTACCTCCAACATCGCCGCAATACTACACCTCGGGAGATAATTTCAGAGTCGCGTTATTATGTCGCGCGATATTCGAACTATGTGGCGTAAATAACAACTCGTAGTCGTCGATGGACTCGACGGCGTCCCCTCTTCTTTTTTTCTCTCTGTCGCGCGCGCGCGAGATGAATTTTACAATTGGAAATGATGATACGTAATTGCGCAAATTGTTTCATACGTATATCAATAAAATGACTTCTATTAAAATGTTAGCTAATGCAATAACCATGTTTCCAGATGAAATACCCCGTCAGGCGCAGATAATGTTTTAAAGGCTCGCTCGAGCGTTAAATGTGACTTTATAAATTCAATAATGGGCAAGAGTATAAAAATACTTTTATATGAAATAAACGTCGCAAAATGCGATTATACGACTTGCGAAATAATTATGGTAATATATCGGTGAATATAACAAGCGTGTCGATACAATTTGCTCGAACACGGAACTAATCAAAGAACACGATTCCGTTTTCCTCCTCCTCTTCTTCTTTTTTTTCGCATGTAGTTTCCGATCAATTTCTATCGCGAATTCGCGCGCAAATCTCTTTTTCTTTGCCCACCCACCTCCGCTTCTTCTTCTTCTTTTTTCTCTCTTCCTACATCAATCGGCAGACAATACGATCGAGTACAAAGAATCGATTTTGCGGTAAAAAGGCGAGCTCCCACACCTGCTTTGATTTATTACTCGATAAACACGCTACGTTCTTGCGATGCGGGTGCTTTTTAGCGAACGTGCGAAAGAGAAAAATCTACAAAAAAAAAAGATCGGGCAATTCGCGCCGCGCGATTACGTTGCGCTGTCACGCCGGCATCGCCGCCGCTGGCCGGCGAAAATCCCCGACGATGGCGTCGCAGATACGACGTGGATTTTCCACGTGTGTTTAGCCCGACGGACGACGGCGAAGAAGCGCGCTAGCAAGGTGGAAAGAAAGAAAGAAAGAGAGAGAGAGAGGGACGCGCGCGACCAGTCGGGAATGCCGGAGAAAGGCAAGATTCACATCGGGCCGGCGGTCGGGCATTTGTTCCGAGATGATTCCCAGATGCTTGATCGCTCAAGCAGATATAATCCCACGAGCGGGCAAACGGGATGATTTTAAACAAAGGAAGCCACCCGGTGAAGCATGATCGAAGTTCGCCACGGTACGTGGCTGTTCTCCTCACTTGCTCGGCGGTCGTTCTATCGGCCTTTAGACGCCTTCGAACCGCCGGGCACGAACCGACCTTCGCTACGTTAAGGTGCGTCCAGACTCGCGCGTTGTCGTTCCCGCTGCCCGGAAGACCGAGGAGACTCTTTTCTCTCGACGAAGTCGACACATACCACCCAGGAATCCCGACACCGGCTCCAACCATGCGACTTGAGACTGATTCTAATCGCGAGATTCCGCGAGATATACGCAACTTTCAAGTAATACAGGTTCCGATTGGATTCTAATCTGAAAAGAACTGATTTGGCATTGGGTATATTTGGGTATTAATATAGTTAATATTAATATTACGTCGTGTGTTAAACGTACGTCTGAATCTTCTCTTCGGTGATCGTACGCGGAGAATCAACCTCCCCGCGCCGAATCGATCATTTTACTCCCAGATTTAACACGATTTTCTCGCGAATCACCCCGAAACGTGCACACCGGGATCTGTGTACGCAGCCCCTTTTTTATATTTAACATATATAAATATATATTTGATATTTATATTTGTTCACACGTGTTTGATATTTACGCCAGACGTTTCTCGTTTGCATTTGAGATTTGCGTTGCCGAGCTACTCGTAAAAAGGACAGGCCCGCTGGGCGTATCGATGCACGTTAGTTACAAATGACACACGTTACACACGTGTGTTACGGCCTCGTGTAACGCGCTTGTCGTTAGCACTCGTCGCCGTTGTGTGTCTCCCGTCCACACTCTGTCACGTTTACCGAGTTACTGTGCAACGTTGCTACTACGGTCGCGGCTTCTGGACGCACCTTTACAGCGCTATAGTCTCTTCTCTCCGCGCGTCGGCGAGTTTATAATACAGTCTTCTCCAGCGTGCTTCCTCCACAGCGCTCGCCGGTGGTGCGTTGTCGGCGACGGTGGTGTCGTTGGCCGTTCTCTGAGGAAACTCCCGAGCACAAAGGATCCGAATAACGTGGACCGAACATCACCGCGAGACGTCATCGGCTTTTCTTGCGATACGTCGCGACGTTGATTAACACGAACACCGTGTACTTCGCCAATAATAATAATAAGTCATTAATATAATAAGTCATGATAGTTGCGCGCGCTCGGGTGTCGGCTCGGGATTAAGCTTGATGAATGCACAGAGAGAGAGAGAGAGAGAGATCGTACGCTTCGATTTTAAACGAGAGAAGGAAAAATGAGAAAGAGACGTTAAACGGGAGGACACGTACAGCTCGCAAAATTTAAGACGTAAAAGAAACTTGTTTCGGCCGAATATATACACCATTTCGGGATGTAGGTCGGCTAAAAATGTGTGACGCGATTGGTAACGACGCGCATAAGCGATGAAAGTATCGATTGCTTTCCGTCGATTCCTTATCGAAGCAGAGAGAGAGAGAGAGAGAAGGCGACCGATATATAGGGCCGTGACTTTCGGTTCTCGGCCTTATCGCGTTTCGAAAGCGCGCCTTCTCACGCGAACCGACGTCGCCGATAATGCGAAGAAAGCATAACCCATTAAGCGGCCACGGTGAGTGGCGGTTTTCGTCGCCCTTTTACTTCACGAGCACGCGCTGCATTTTCCCTCGAGGAAAGCTCTCTCTCTCTCTCTCGCTCACTCGTCCTCCCTCTTCCCTGACCTCGTCGTCCCTTGTATTTCCCGATTCAGGTCACCCGCGGATACGTCGGGAGCTGCGAGATCTACGCGACGAGATACACACAGCGGGGAGGCGAGAGTGTGCGTGGGAAGGTGATGCTTTCCGATTTCGCGAATTTATTTAACGAATCCGCTGTGGTTCGACGGAACTCGCTAAATAGATTCGCGAGAGATCGGAAGGTATCTTCCTACCCGTCTATGGTAGTCTTGCACTCAGAGGTATCGAGTATTTCTCTCTCTCTCTCTCTCTGTTGCGGTGTATCGCATTGTTAGCGACGTAACTATATCTGCGCTCCTTCATCTATCTAATGGAGTCGAAATCGATATCTTCGGAATTCTAACATACCGCCGGTACGCTCGATACATATGTATGGCGATGGTACGAGCAACCCTTCCTTTATCGTTAAATAGACGACGGTGGGAGCAGACGAGCCGGTGTTCCTTGCTTTCATTAGAATAGCAAAAGTGACTTATATCCATTTTCCGAAGCTATATAGCTCGAAGGGAGCAGCACTCGCCGTTAATTACACCGTCTGTAGCCTCGGGATCTGCCCGGTTTCTCCTTGAACAAAAGCAACGAAACCGAAGTCCCTCCGTACTCGAGGAAAATAATCGCACCGAGCGCGCGCAGAATCGCGGCCGTTCATTCGCTGACCGCCCCCTCACCTTTCCTCGATCTCGTTGGACAAACGTTGAGCGACGGTGAGAAAATTATAGGGACGTGGAGTGTGTATCCACTCGGATACCGTGTCACCCTGTATCCAGAAAGAGATAACATGCCAGAGGGTTCACGGTCGATCACGTCTCTCGCCTCGAGTTTTCATTAAACGAATGTTAAACGAGAGTGAGAAAATTAAAGGAGCGGGCGGAGGAGGTAAGAGAGAGAGAAAGTATCGTCGAGTTCACGGTGCGCTCTCTCTCTTTCTTTCGCGGTATCGACAGTCGTCTATCGTTTCGCGCGCAACCGAGCTTCGTTTGCCGTTTTTCACTCTCTCGAGGAGCCTCGCCACCGCCGTTCTCTCACGCGAGCCGGTAACTGTGCCGCGCAGAGATTATGCAAAGACAGCATCATTGAGCGAACGAACGAAGGAAGGAACGAACGCGTCTCGGTAAGCGGCTCTTTCTGCCGACCCGTCGTCCATTCTTTTCCCTCGCGCGGTTAGTACAGCCTCTCTTCGCTCGATCACGAAGTACCTAGCTTTTTGCTCCTCGAGAGAAGAAGCGCCGGACGGGAGACGGTATGCGATTTTTGCCTCTCGAATTTATTGCGAATCGATATTACGCTCAGCCGTGTTGCTCGTTGCATTATTAGTGCGATACTTCTTGAACGCTAATTAAGCAAAGTCCGATTGCGCGGCGCAGTCGTTAAAGCGTTACCAATAATTACGCTTAGTCGTAATTGCGTTATCGTTTATTCGTTGCGCGGCGACGTGTATTCCGTGAGCGTCATTACCGATTAATTGCCCCGTCCGAGACGGCAGCGCGATTTAGAAAAGGAATCCAAATAGAGTATGAATTATACCAAAGGGTTCTCTCGCTCTCTCTCTGCGTGTGCGCAAGGCGTATCGTACGGCGTATCGAGTGCGTAATTGCCGGCGAGACACGTGACGCAACGCGGCGGCAGCCAGCGAATTAAACTCTAATTAAACTCTAATTTTAATCTCCCCCCGCGCTAGTGAGCGTCTATGTACGTACGTGGGTGCTCACACCGTGAAAATCTCCGCGATAATTTGATCAGTCGGCGGTCGCACCCAGCGCGCTGAAATTTTCATCGCGATTACACGGCTTCGTCGACTGCACCTCCTCCCGTGTTCCCCCGCTTCCGATGTGCGGTTATATACGTAATAACGCGGACGATCGATTTAGCATGGATCGTGTCGGAGACATTCCTCCGTCTCTCCACGTTCATTTTCCTCGATTTTCCGCGCGACGTTTGATGCCGTCGATGAAACGAAGCGCCGAGGAGGCTTTCGTTAGCGCGCCTCTTCCTCGTTACACGCTGTTCGAGAGAGCGCGAGCCCTCGTTCTTTCACGCAAGAGACCGGCAACCGTGTTGCTGATGATGCGAGAAGAGCATCAAGCGTGGCCGGGTTGAGCGCGCGGCGGTTCGTCTTTACCGGCCTTCCCTCTTCGTTTTTTCTCCCTCGTTACCTTCGACTCCCCGACATTTGCACTCGCCGTGCCGAGAGAGCCGTGTCGGCGGTGAGGAGAAGGCACACTTATGCCGCGCCTTTTGTGCCCAGGAGAATGCGAGGTGAGTGCTCATCGCGGCGTGACTCAGCCGCACGATTCACCGATTCGATGAAAACGTATTTATCATTCGCTTCCTCTCGCCTTTTTCTCTCTCTTTCTCTCCCTCGCATCCTTCGCTTCCCTCTCTCTCTCTCGATTTATCTATCTATCTCCTTCGCTCTCGGAAGAAATAGAGGCTGTATCCCTCGAGAGAGCCGAGTCGCGTACAAATTTACCCGAGGACGTATACCCGAGGGCTCGTAAATTCAGCTGAAAGAGCCGCTAATTCCGCGATTAAGCTCGATCCGATTTTCTCGCCCTTAAGCCGGTAGGCAGGCGGGCTGAATGAACTTTCGCCCGGCATTGAGCGCGCGTGTCAAACGACATTGTTGCCTGATCTCCGTCCACAATAATACAATAAATACGTGATCGGTGATATGACACGACGTTAAAAGTTTCATCATCGTTGCGATGCGCCATTAACGCGAGCACGTCCAGAGCGATTTCCCCCGAGTGGTTATCGATCAGCAATCAAAGAGACCACTGTAGCCACATTAAACTACTCCCCGTCCGAGTTTTCCTTTTTCCGAGGCTGAAAAGACTTTAATAAAGTACCTTTATTTTCAAGCACGCTGTATAATGAAAGGGGGCGGCATTACTTCGCAACAAAGAAAAAGAGTAAGGGAAAAAACAGTGAGAGATACTCTTCCGAGGGTCTTCCTGCTCCCTTGAATTATTTACGATTCGGAGAGATTCCTGCCGGTCACGTAAATATGAGTCCTGCCGCCCCTCGTCGCAGTCGTTAAGACGTCACGGTAATTGGATCGTTTGGAGAAATATCCGGGCGACTTTTTTGCGAAATCAAAGCCCCGGATATCAAAGGTCAAACGGCGCGCGCAATACAACGGCTTTCGCCTTTCCTGCCTTGCTTCGCTCTGGCGATCGTCCTTTCGGCCGATTTTTCCGACCGTTAATATTTAGTGATCGCGTAGCGGCGCCTCGAAAACCGCCGTTCTCTCGTACACGAAAAGAACGAGACGAGTCTCTGCTCATTACCTTCGACTCCTCGACATTTGCACTCGCCTCGAGACGACGACGGAGAAATCGAGAGACAGAGAGAGAAAGAGTTAGAGAAGGTCCGCGCCTCTCCACACGGCACTCGCTTTTATGCGAGAGGCCTTCGATGAGGATCCAACGACGTGACTCAACGCCGTAAGCATGCTCGGAGAACGTCGGGGAGAACAGGCGGCTGTGAAAGAATTTCCTCCGACGGCTTATCGTCTATCATTAAATTCCGCGGTCGTTAACGAACGGAGAGAGAGAGAGAGAGAGAAACGGCGCGCACTGTGAAGCAAGGCGGCGGGCAATCGCTCTTTCATTCCTCTGACCGAATAATCTCACCCCGTCCGACCCGGTTTTACGGCAGAGGAATCGCGAAAATGATGTGGAAATAAAACCGATTTGGCCGAATGGCAGACTCGTTATGTTTCGCGCCGTCGACGGGCCAAGAGTTCGCGCGTGCGTGCGTTCGTTCGTTCGCTGCTCTCGCGAGGTATTCCCCCCCCCCTCTCTCTCTCTCTCTCTCTCTGACGCGAGAGAGATCTCGAAATAGTAGCGTAGAATCTGGGCTACAGGGCACGTAAAGGCGGACTATTAGTTCGCTACGCTTCGGTATGCGGCGAAGCATGCCGGGGACTCTCTTTCGCTACGCTTCGCGACGTACGCTGGGGCGCGCTTCGCCGGGAACACACCGATAGTTTATGCAACGCGCGGTGCATATCGGTATGCCTGGCGATCGCCGAAAAATACCGCGCACCGTCGACGCGAGCCGAGCACGCCGGTTTACCCTCGTTGCTCGTGCATCTGCCTTTCCTCTATCTGCATCGGTGCATCTCGTAATTGCGGCGCGTCCGCGAGAATTAATTCGTACGATTGGCCGGCTCGCTTTCTCCCTCTCTCTCTCCGTCTGCTTCCTCTTTTTTCCGTGGTTTAGCCGCTCGTGAGAAAGCGCACTGTATGCAACGAACGCGATTAAAGGTAAGTGAGGTTAAATACGTACACACACATCAGGGTGAGAGTAGGGCGCAGCTACGAACATGAGTTTCTCACCGTCGTCGCGTAGATTTTTGCGTTTCCTCGCTCGAATCAACCTCGTTCGATTTCGCACGGTTATTGTTAGACGGACGAGTCGGAAAAGTATCGGGCGATATGGTACACCGAGCGATTTACGGGGAACGTCAGCGCGCGTGCGGTTCGGTACACACGCGTGCACATACACAATTTAGCGCGGCTTGATAAATTTTTAATCGCTCCTTTGACGCGACATCGCGCCAAGAGCGTTCCGTCCTTTGTACACACGCTCAGCTATTTTGCCTTAATCGACGCATTGTGCGCTCCACTCTCACTCACCTCGACGACCGCCTATCTTCCCCTCGCAATTTCGGATCTGTGAGAATCCGTGAGAACGCGACAAACGCCGAGGAGTGACGCGTAAATGCCAAAGACGGTCGCAGCTCCGAGATTTCCCGCCACAAAGCGCGAAGAAAGAAAGAACGAGACGGGAGGAGGAAGGGAGAGAGAGAGAGAGAGAGAGAGAGGACAACGTAGAGAGGATTTGCCAGTCGCGTCCTCCTGGCCGCAGCGAATGGACTCGGCATTCTAGCGAGACTTAAGGTCACGGGAGGATTTTTCAATTGCTAAAACGCAACACGAACACGTCTCATCGGTCCTCCTCGCAATACCTTTCCCCGATCGCGAAAATAATACCGCGATAAAATTTGCAACAGCGCTGAAAGTACCGTTTATACCGTCGACAGCAGCATCGCCGACGAGCCATTCCGATACCTACCTCGATATACGTTTCCGTCTCTATTCGTATCATTTGCTTTACTGGATATATCATTCAGTTTTCATACTGCTGCCGCGCAACTATCCGCGAGATTGAACGGCGGTGCTTCTCCCCCCCCCCCCCCC
>NW_014557143.1:150199-190741 GCF_001313825.1 Dinoponera quadriceps | reverse complement strand
ATGGCGGGCGAGGCGAGGCGAAGCACCCGCCGATTACAATTCTACGCGCATTATATGCTCATTAGTGGGCCGTATCTCGCAGGAGCGTCGCAGCACCGACGTTCCCTTATGCATAATAACCAGGCCTGCTTGACGGATTCCCCGCGGCGCCTCCGTCCTGATAACGTTACATTATTTCCGTCTAATTCACGCGAATCGATACGATAATCCATCCATCAACGTAACGGCGTTCGCGCGGCGCTCGTTAAAAATGCAGCCGAAATCACGTCTTGATAAATGTCATGCCCGATCGGAGCCGGGCCCCCGGCTTCGTTAAAGCGAGTTTCGAAGTAACGGATAAACGTGCAGTCACTCGGTGATGCATCGCGACTCATTCGTCAGCCGAGTGTCTGGGAAACGAAGAAACCGGCGCGCCCCGACGATTGTATGCGCACGTTACTCCCGGGCGCGCGTGCGAACGCGAGCGATGCCTCCGTGTAAACGTTATTACAAAGAGCCGACGGTGTAACGCGAGACGACGGTGATATAACAACGGCTTGTTATACCGTGCGAGTTTACATATCGTTAGAAGTCGCGCGTTCCATCCAGGGACGGTTGGTAGCCGGCTTTTTCCCTCGCTCGCGTATTTTATTCCCGAGATGCGCCGAGGAATCCCGAGGATTATCAGACGCGTACACGTGATCGATGATCTTGACGCCGTATTGTCCGCGACAAAGAATGCTCTCGACACGTATTTCTCGAGGGACGGAAAGAAAACAGTGAAGTTACGAAGCACCGTTCGTCAAATCTCGCTCGCTCGATACGAACAACCAACCACGTTCGAAACGCCATATTGGAAACTGCATTGGCCTCGAATTGAGAGGCCGAATTATCTCGCCAGTGTGTTACGATCATCCCTCGTTATAACTGACCCCGGGTTCTCCCCTAAGCGTGAAGGTGCTTCACGGGATAAGCGGACTCGAGGCAAACGAGAGATAGATAGATAGAGAGAGAGAGAAGAAGTGAACGCGCTCTCCGACGAAATTAAGTAAACAGCCATTGTTCGCGATGACGCGCGAGCGACGTGATCGAGGAGGGTGGCTATAGAATCGGACGGGTGGTTTGTGGACTTAAAAAATTCCTCCCGAGTGCTGGAAGCTAATGAGGCTTCGCACTGACGTCGTCGATCAATGGACTCGGTTTATTTTGGATTTTGACCTCGTCGCAGAGCTGACATTCCGCGGCCGACGTTAGCCGGCGATCGTCGGATAGAGGACGACCGATGAAATACTTTCGGTCATTCGAACTACCAGATGCCGCAGATGGACAGACCGGCTAATCACAATAGAGCCTTTCTCACACATAGACATACATACACGGTGTCCCGGCTTCACTTAACGACTCCTCGGCGAATCGAGAAGCCCATTGAGAGAGAGAGAGAGAGAGAGAGAGATATTCCCCGGAACGGAATAAAATTGTCTTTCCCCAAGACGCGAGAAGGAATTTCGATTTTAACAACCTTTTTATAATCGGTTTCAAACACCTCTCTGCGGAGTCTCCAAACTAAAATTCTGTTAAAACCCTTCGTCACGCTGTATATACCCTTCTCACACGCATACGCGCTCGATTTATATTGTAATCGATCGTGTTTTTTTCCTTTCTCCTGAGCGTGACCGAAGTAGACTTAAAATATCGTCCTCTCTCGAAAATCGGGTGAGAAACGAGCTTTTACGATATGCATCATTCGAGACGTAATCTTCCGAGAAGAAGGGACCTCCGGACGCTTTTCAAGAACAAAGCTACTTCGAAATTAGTTTAAGAATAGGAAGCTGAAAAGAACGCCACAGGACACCCTATATAAGCATCCGCACGTTTTCGAAGTTTGTATAGACGTTTTCGGAGCGTTTACCTGCAGGCGTTGTGCAGCCGACTCCCCGGCTTCTCTTCCGTCCCACACTCGCACGCTCTTCCAGTTTCCCATTTCTGCCAGGTAAGCGTGGAAGTACACGCGACACGAAAACCTTCCCGCCGCCACTGTGTATTGTAAAGTCTTTGTGCGCTGGACCGCTGACAGGAAGAGCCAGGCGTGACGACATAATTTCCGTCGTCTTCCTCGCCTTACCTCCCACGTGCTGGTGTGTTTCTCGTAAATAAGAAGCCGAAGCAAGAAGCCTGCTACAGTGACGAAGTAAACGGACCGTTGTTCGTTCTCTCGTAAGCTGCGAAATTTTCGTTCCGCTCCGCGCGAATACGAGAACGTCCCTCTGTTACGAACAATAAGCGCGTACAAATTTCGTCGTGGGCGAAATTCGTCGCGCCTTTTCCCTCCTGGTGGTCGCGCGCCTTCGACCGATGAACGCGATCCTGCGAATGGATTTTTCGACTAACGGATAAAGCCGCGAGCAAACGGGAGAATAGAGAGAGAGAGAGAGAGAGAGACGGAGAAAAAAAGAAATTAGCAGCTCGTCCTCGCTTGGTATTCGCGAGGAAATAGGGATAGGTAATATCTCATTCTCTTCATGCTCTCAGGAATTGACGTCGCGTGCGCGTCGAAATAACGCGAGTAAAAAATGCATACGCTTTTACGTTGCGGCGCGTTAGCACGCCGTCTGCGGCATTTACGTCAGAAGCGTGAAGTTCAAATCCTCTTATCGTTCTTCTCTTCTCTCTCTCCCTCCCTTTTTGCCCCCTCCTCTCGCTCTCTCCCTCTCTCTCTCTCTCTCTCTTTTCCTCTTTTTCTTCTTTCGCACGCGCGCTTACGCGTCAGGTATTAGAAAGTGCCACCTTTCCGAAGGCACAAACGAACGGTCCCGTCCGTGCGGTCCGAACGCTCCTTTCCACTTTATGGCTCATTTCTGAAAATTCCCTTCGAACATAAAAGGGACTCCACGTGTGACGTGGGATATTTTGCGCCGGACTGTCCAAGCGTGTTCAGGGCCGTTGCGAGGTGTCGAACTTTTAGAGCCGGGTGTATTATGAATGAACGGCAGGGCCGCGAACCATATGGTGCGAGAGTGCAAAGCGAGGTATTTCTCTCTCTCTCTCTCTCTCTCTCTCTCTCGGTGTGTGTGCGCAGCACGAGAAAGAGACTTACGAAGAGGGTGACAAGGAGGAAGGGAGACGAATGGAATAGAGGGATGGTCGGCGTGTGAGTGAGAGAAGAGAGAGAAGCACGCCGGCAGATTGAACGATGACAGCGAAGTCGATGGCTTCTTAGGGCCGTTTTATATAGAAAGCCAACGTAGCGCGTAATGCAATTTGGAACGTGACAAATGTACGGCAGGTAAATTTCATGAGAGCGAACCCGAGCGAGACGCGTGCAGCGCCGCTATTATTGCGACTCTCAGCTGCGCGCAGCTCTCGATAAGTCCGATGAAATTCTTACCCGACTAATAGTTTCCCTCAGTTGGCAGCTGTGTGTGTGTGTGTGTGTGTGTTATGACAGCAAAATACGCGAAATTGTCGGCGCGCGAGATGGTTTAAACACATTTTTCTTCGGTCGCGAATTTCCGTTCGTATAATCAGATTTATACAGTGCGCGACGGCGACTCTGTAATATACGAGAGCCCCTGCTTTTAATTGTCATTCGACGGAGAGCCTTCGTCGCGCGCGGCAACGTAAAATAAATCCTTCCCGCGGGATATCAAACTTCCGATATGGTTTCGCGACGGGCGAAACGGTAATTGTGATTGAATTGGTTTACCATTCAGTCCAGGCTAAATTGAACGCAAACGTATGTTTACGCAAAATCGGCCGACGAATCGACGAATTTATGGTTTGCGCGGCTCCGTACAATCGGAACTAAAACACCGTGCGCGATTATACGCGTCGATTAATTAATTCCACCTCCTTCTCCGATTAATATCAACACACCGAGGCGAGTATCGCTAATCGATAATCGGGAATACAGAAGCGTGCCGGCTGGAGAGCAGGCCGCCTCGATTACATAGGAGAGACCGCCGTGACAAAACGAGAGTTCATTCGAGACGACTTTCGCCGCCGCTCTCGTCCGTCAGATAACTCGCACGCGTTACACTTTTAATTACACCGAAGCTGAAAGCGCCCGCCCGCCGCTCACGGAAGAGTCATTACGCATTCCGTACGAGAAGTAGTGCGTGCCGCGTGCGTAATTTGAAATGCAATAAAAGTACGCCGCGCGGACAGGTAAAGTCGTAAAACCGCAACAATGCCGCGCGTATATCTCCTTAATATGAATTTCAACGGCCCTCCCCCCTACCCCATTCTCTTCCCTTAAACGCACTGCACGGTAAATCAATAAGTCGCGCGAAGTAACATCTGCGAAGTGTAATATGGTACGAGAGAGAGAGACTTTGTCTTTTTACGACGCGCGGACATTTTTCAATGTTAATTTCAGTTCAACCCCGCACCAGCGTTCCTTCATCCCGGAATTCGCGCAAGCCGTAGCGAAATAAATATTATAGCGTGAGTGACGGAGGGAAATAAAGGAAGCCTCTGCGGGTGAAAGGAAGAAAATGGTAAATCGTTTAGATAAAGAAACAAAAGGCAGGGACATGTGCGCGCATGCACAGACACGTACGCGCGCTATGATCAAAAATACAATCCAACTGCTGAATATTAATTGTCAATTGTTACTGGCCGCGTCATTATCATAAACGTGCTCGTTCGTGTTACGCGACAACCCAATAGTCGTACTCGCTGTAACGGTAATCGGAATAGCAAATCGTTAGGGAGCTGGGGCAGGGGGAAAAAAAAGCGCAATACCCAAGAGAAACGCCCCCACCGCCGTAATCGTACTTATAATTTGAGCGCGTAATCGATATCGATGCTCGTTAGCCGCGAACGAGCGAACAACTGTTAATAATAGAATAACGCGATAAACGTTAATTACAGTCACGTGCTGTCGCGTGTAGCGCTCCTAGCCCGATATAAAAATGCTAAACGCATCTCCGGGCGAGAGCGGCCGCGCGTGTTTCGGCGAGACGTTCACCTGGAACCAGTTTGGCGGGTTTTTCGTTGCTTCCATTGTGACTGGCGCGGCACCAGAAGTTTCGTGAAAAACCGTGACGAAGGTTGATAGGAGGAAAGGGAGAAAGGGAGCTCGCGAGAGAGAGAGAGAGAAAAGAAAGAGTGGAAGAAAGAAGGAAAGGGAGAATGAAGGAAAAAAAAAAAGCGGTACCCCCTAGCTGCCCCCGGCTGGCGTCCGGTGGATGTCTACCGGTAAATTGCGGACAAGCCTAACTTCTTCTCGGCCACATTGTATCGCGGGAACTTAGCGAAGCGAGGCGTGCACATGCGGGCGGGTGAACGGGCGAGGGCGGATGAAAGAACGAACCGGGTGGGTCGTATATACAGCGCGTGTGGCATAAGTTACGCCGCGATGAACTTCCGTTGCATATAAAATTAACATCGGGCACCCCCTCCCCCCCCGACTCAAATCGAGCGAGTTAATTTTCGAAGAAATTCGTCGGCCGACAATTTAAGGTCCTTTCAGGTGCAAATTCTACCGCTGCCCGCCGGTGTGTCGACTCGGGACACGCGTAAATACTTTATTCGAGGATATCGTTCTTTGCATCTCTCTCTCTCTCTCTCTCTCTCTCTTCGGCGACGCGAGAGTCCTTCTTCTAATTCCGTTGTTTGTATTTCCGTATTTCACCGTGAATCATTCTCGTGTCGTCGGGAGCGACGAGACGGAGCCGACGACGAGAGGCGACATTTAAATAACGATTACCCATTCGCAAGGACTACAAATTGAATGCAATTAAATGCCTCGAAACCGGCTACTCTCCCGCGCTGTACACCGAATTTATAATAAAATTGTCGCTTACTTTATCTCTCGAGCGATTTGGCCCTGTCGAGAAAGGTGTCCGTTCCTCTCGCTGAATAATGTACGACGAGATGGCAAGAGAGAAAGTGTACGAGAATGTATTTTTTCCCCNAAAAAAAAAAAAAAAAAAAAAAAAAAAGACTGATAGCAGAGTTCAAGCTGGAGAAGTTGGCGGTAGTAGTTTCGCAGTGAAGCGTGTACTAATATTTAATATCGAGGGGTAAACTTCGGAAGAATAAACGGATAACATCTGGATTTTTCGGTTCGGCTCTCCACCGGGGGAGGAGGGGGGAGGGACAGGGGGATAGATTCCGCTTCGATGGAAATTATTAAACCAAACTCGGTTACGAAAGTATTCCGCTGCAAAAAATATTCCCGTAGAATTTAGCCGAGGCGAGATTGCCAATTTATTGGGATTTACCTATTGTTCGCGAAATTTATACTCGCAACATTTCATCGAGACGCACAAATAGTCGGTTGCGAATATTTTTTTTCGATCAGCGAGCGCGGCAAAGCAGTCGCAATATGTTTCGCGCATTCCGATTTACCCGGCCGGCGGGCAACAGACGGCATTTTCTCGTTTCTAATTTCGCCGGCGACGTCGGTATCGCTTCTGCGACACGTCGCGGGAGTAAATTTCGAACGCCGGACGAATTCTGTTATTACGAGTAACACCGTATATGTAACACCTATACGAGAAGGGGTATCCGTGTCATCCTCCGCTTTATGCGCGAGGAATGCTCTGGAAAGCCCGAAGTTCGACCGGCAGCTTCCGCAACCAATTCCAGGCGGACTCGTCCCCACCGGAGGCGCCTATTATTTTGACGATTAAACGATCGGAAGCCGCTTCTCGACTTTCATGTATCGACGATGTACTCGCGATGCACATTCGAATTGATTTAGGAACAGTTTCGAGACTGCCGTGAGAGCTGCCAGGAATCGGAGACGTAAAAACCGTGGGCAGTTCCGAAGCGGCGAGACGGCGGCGCGCCGTTTCCGCATCGGCGCCGCTCGGGAGAAATTCGGAAGTAGATCGTTCCACGATCGAGAATTAAATCGACAGTGACGGCGGTAAACGCACAGCAGCGAAGACCGGCGAACAACCGTCTCTTCGCTCCACCCTCGGCCATCGAGGGAGGTAGGGGGTAGGTGCAACACCTTCTTCGCCGCGACGTTATCGATATCCACATTTTCCGGCGGCGGGATCTAAAACGACTTTTAGCCAGAAAAATGCAAACGATCGCGCGCGGAACGGTATGCCGATCGCGAGATTCCTCGATAAATTATATCGTTCCCCCGCATCTCTCTCTCGTTCTTGCGCTGGCGCGCTACTACGGACGCAGTGTGCGATTCTCCGTGCGTTTTACGCTCGAATTTCTCCATGGGGAAACAAAAAGCACACCTTTTCGCTTACGCATCTCGACTCCGCGCGCGGTTCTTTATCATCGCGAAAGGGAACGAGATGAGGTCGGTGTGTGAATCGCGCGTTCCATTAATAGGCTGATTTTTCCGAGGATTCCCGTGGAAACCGAAGCGGAGCGTATTCCAAATAGGAAAGTGGTGAAAAAGAAGGTATCACCACAGGCGTGGCGCGCGCCTTTAATGTCTGTACTCGCGGCCACTCTCGCACGACCATGTGCAGAAGCGGCGCGTGTGACACACGCACGCACAGGCGTGCGCACATACACGATCTCCTCGGCACCGAAAAAGCTTGGAAACCGGCCGGCGAGAGCGGCGGCGGCTTAAGTGATTTGCATGCGCGACAGGTGCAACGCGCGAGTCCGGTGTATTACGTGTTTAATTCACGTGTCCCGCATAGCCGGCGCTACGCGATTCCGCTGATTTCCATAATGCAACCGTAACGCGGAGAGGATCCGCCCCGTATTTTTTCGGCACGCGAGACGGATCACCGCCGACCGGAGAGCGTTTACGCGTCGCCTATCGATCGCGTTAACGCGCGTCGCCGCCGTCGCCGCGCTAGCGATACCGGAAGCGACGACACGGTGTACACCGAGCGTCATAAATGCCCCCGACGGGTCGGTCTGTTTGTTTTCCTTGCACTTTCCGCGCCCGGGAGAGATAAGATAGGCTCGAGCACACAAATTCGAGCAAAGTGTCCCGATTCATCGGGATATCTCCATAGAGTCCTACCGCACACTGATTTCCCTGTTCGCGACGAGGTTGAGCGTTATTTTCGATATCTTATATATTTGAGTTTGCTTCCACGGTGAGAGGAATTTTCAAGAGCACTTCGAGCTATCGTGCGAACCCCCATCGTGACTATTATCGATGACGGAGCCTTCAGGACTATTAATGACGCGTTATCAGTTTTCCGAAGTCGCGCGCGCGTGGCAACAACAACATGACGCCGACAACTCGCGCGGCAGACCCGTAAACGTAATCACCGGGGAACGTAGCGACGTAGCCGGGATTAAACAAGCAACAACCTCCGGGGTACGAGTTTCATCGAGCGAATATCCACATCGCCGCATCGCATCGGTTGCGTTCCCAGCGGGGATCGTTGAATTCTAAGTATTCCGCTCCGTCTCGTCGCGAAGCGTGTTCCGAATATACGCGGCTCCGTGAGCGCCCGAAACGAAGAAAGAAAGGAAAAAGAGGCTGCGAGAGGAAGGAACGAGGGAGAGGAAAATAGTCGTAAAACAAAGCGCGCGTGTTCTCTTTCTTTCTCTTTCATTCTCCTACCCCTCCCCCCCCGTCTCTCTCTCTCACACACACACACACACACACATTCTGCTCCCCGTCCGCTCTGAAGTTCTAACGACCGGTCCGGCCCGATAAACCGTGTGTATATACGTGTAGGACGCGGCGATGCAACGCGAAGCGCGCATGTGCACGCGTGTGTGCACGCGGATGAAAGTCCACGGGGTCATCCACCAGTAGGGAGGCCACGATGCACACTCGCTTCTCTCCGCACCGCCACGTTGGAATTACGTTCGACGTTGGATTAACGTACCGAAAACTCGTTTACGTGTTTTGTAATTGCCGAGCGGGAGCGGAGTAACCCCGAGACGAGCGAGGCGAGGTGAGACACAGACGACGCGACGGCGGAGGAGGTCGCCCGGGAATGTCCTGGGAACGGTAACATCGCGCGTCGTTCGACCGATTAGGGACAGAGACCGCGATTCCGAATGCTATCGGAGTTCTCTCCCGCGGACGATACGCGAATGAGAATCGCGCTTTTAGCGAAGGCTGCTTCGCCCGGAGAAATCCACGACGGTGGTAGCGGTGATGACGCTGCTGGTGGGTCGACGTGGAGTTTCGAGTTTTTTTTCCCTCCACGCTTTCCTACTTTTTATTTTATCGCCGCGTTATTAACGTTGTTCGGGATTACGTTGCTTCGTTATGTTCTCGAATTTCTCCGTCTCCCACCTTCTCTCTCTCTCTCTCTCTCTCTCTCTATACTTGTAATTATATTTTCAAGAATAAAATTACACTCTCTCCTGGAAGTATCCTCACGTAATTTATATCTCCGTGTATATCTCAAGCGATAAAAGATTCCCTTGTAATCGGTTTTCCCATGTCGTAAAATTCAGGTACGGTCAGACTTAGATATACAGATAAGAGGGGGGACTTGCGCGTTTAACCTCTTCGTTAAGTCGCCCTTAAATTGCCTCCTCAAAAATTATAAACAAACGAGTTATCGATAAGACGGAAACGCGCCGCAATTACTCGGGCATAAATCAAGCGCAAAATAACGATGTCATAAATTAACAGCGGCGAGCCTTAATTGAGAGTTCCTGAAAATTTTACTCGCTATTACCGCCAACTTCTCGAAGCCCGGTTAAGAGACGCGCGTACGCGGCCTTTCTCCTGGTTAAAAGGGTTAAGGATTAATAACAGTAAAAGATACGTCTGTACGTCCGACTGTTCTGTTCTTGGCGCACATTCACGGTCTTAAATGCTCGGACGAAGACGGAAGTTTACGACCGTGTCAAATCGTCGGTTACTCATGCGTGCGCTCGAACTGCCGGTCGAGCGCTTTTAATGCTGATCGAACTCCGCGACTCCGGGAATTAGATCAAGCTCACTGGCTGCATAGGATAAGGTCTCACGTACGTTTTATATCCTCGATTTCTGACGAGTCGTGCGGAGTTAACCGATCGCCGAGAAACGCCGCCTAGAGCCGTGTACCGAGGCTGCGATTTTTCCCTGACGACGACGAGAGAAATCGCGCCTGCTAGGCAAGAAAAAAAAAAAGAGGAAACGTAGCGCCGGAAAGTGCAGAACGCGATCATCGATCGTCATCGGAGGCCTTGATCGCTTCGCAAGAAAACGTCTCGTCTTTCTTTTAATCTCCGAAGAACCGACGAAAACTCGCCGGGAGTGAAACTCGCGCAAAGTTCGGGCGGAATCGTCGAAAAGGGAAAAAGCAACGGCAAATAACGAGACGAGTACTTCGTTTCGGTCTGACGCCACTTCCGCGTTATTATGTAGAGCCGTTCGCTATCTTTTCGCGTCGAAGGAGATAAAGCCGGAGAGGGAAGAAGGGCGGCCGTCACGTCGATTCCGACCATTTCTGGATGGCTCGCTCTCTCTCCGCACGGTGGTTCGCAACGGTTCAATTGGATCAAGCCCGTCGCGATGCACCTTGCACGGAAGATCCGCACGGACGATTCGAGCTCTCGTTGCGGGGCGCGGTCGAGAACGGGAGAGAGCGGGAGACGAGAAGAGGTGCCCCGTCGGAGGAGAGGACGCTAGCTATGAAAAATCCTGCCGGATAAAGCCGAATTTACACGGTTCACTAGCGATGACCATCGCGAATCGTTCGGAGCGAACGCGCATTGAACAAACGGGTTTTTGTTTAGAGTATCGACGGGGAACCACCCACAATGCATTCCAGTGCGTACTCTTCCAGCGGGACACGCTCGTGACTTCTGAAGGAGCTCGGCGGAGGACGATGCACGAACGATGCTCTCTCCGCTGTGTTTAAACTTTCCCTCCTCCCTTCCCCGCCGACGCTCGCGAATTAAATCGCGTATAACTCGGCTTACGCCGCGATTCCTGCTTCTTCCGGGATTCCCGGTTAGCCGTGCATGAATTTAATACGCGCAATCTCGCCGGCGAGGGGAGGAACGAAGGATAAAACGACAGACGAGAGGGATCCTCTTGACGACGAGAGATCGACGTACCGAAACCGAGACAAACTAATTGTAAACGAGCTTCTAGGCGCGGGAGGTAGGAGAGAAAGAGGAGGAGGAGGACGGGGAGATGAGGTGGCGAAGGCAGAAGAGAGTAAAGGAGCCCGACGAGAAGCGGCAGAAGACCCTCGTATTCGACGCCGAGATTCCAGTTTCTCCGTTAGTCGAGAAGCGAGGCGGCCGCGGAGAAGATGAGAAAGAGGAGGGAGAGAGGAGAACAGAGAGGAGAAGAGAGAGAGAGAGAGAGGTCTCTCTCGGTATACACGCCGAGGCAACAGCCTAACTCGCCGAGGTCGGGTCGAATAATAAAATAAAAGAGCACGCCGGTGGATGGGGTGCAAGGTGGTAGTGCGGTAAAAGGTAGAAGAAGAGGAAGAAACTTCGCTACGGCGAACGATGGGTGGTTACGTGTTACCGGTGGGTAGTGTTGGTGGAAAAAGATGCAACCGAGGGAGAGGAAGGAAGAAGGAGGAAGAGAGAGAGACCTCGGCGTTGCCACATGCTCACTGAATTTCCGAGCGCGCCTCAAATATAAAGGCCGTCTTTATAAGACCGTGTGTGCTGTGTGCGACTTGCGTCTTCGAAACTCGCATCAAATTCTTGACGTCTCATTAAACATCGTCAGGTTTCAAGGAGTTAAACGTTACGCCGCTTTACGCACGGCCAAGTCGCTCTCTTACGTGCAGAAGTAACGAATCGTGCCGGACAGAGAAGCCGTTCTTCTTCCCCCCGTTGACCCTTTCTCCTTCGCGAGAGAAAGAGAAACGCAGGATATTATATAAAGTTTCCCAGTTGCAGCGACCACACCGGCGGCTACTAATTAATTGTTGTTTTCATAGGCCAATTTGCCGTCGAAATATCGGCACGCGCGCGACCACTCGAGAAACGATTTGCCTGCCAGGAATGATTAACTGCTAACAGCACGATAGACTCCGTTCGATAATCTCGGCGGAGCTGTGCTAACATCAGCTCCGCCGCTTATTAATATCCCATTATCTTATTATGAAAATAAAGATATATATATGCGCGCAGGCGTGACGCATATGGGGAAAGCAAAAGAAGGTCTTTTCTCTGTCACGTTGATGGCACGGGGAAGAAATAGACAACGTGGTGAAAAACAATGTGGTGTTATTTAAAACCTCCATTGCAAAGTAATATTCGGTTAATAGATATTTAGCAAATACAACGCGCTTTCGGTACGCATTTGTAATTATACCGGCGCGTCGACGAGACGGTAACACGCGTGTACAAATTACACGTTAATATTTTATTTATTTTCCCCGCGATGCCAATTTATATCCCCAGCATATGAAATATCTTGCCAGCGCGGCAGCCGAAATACAAGACGTTTCATAACAAGTCCGACAAAAGCGAACTGTGTGTGATTGTTGACGCAAGTAGATTGGATTTCTGCAGCGTTTGTTCGAGCATTAATAAGCAATCTACGATGTCGCAATTGTACCGCCTTTTTTCCGCCGAATATCAAAGCGCTGATGAAACAGGCTCGTTCACAGTGCAATTACGCGTATAATAAAAATCGCAAACGATCGCGTCTCTCGTTTCCACACGAGCGAAAAAAATTCGTATATTATTATTATTATTATTATTATTACACAGTCAATTCATGTAAGTTACACACAGCTGCAATTCCCACCGATTAAAAATTTCCCGGTTAAATGCATTTTTAAGCTCTTCGTGTTGTCTCAAGCTCCAAAATTACATCGAGTTCCCAAACTATCGCCACAATTATTTCTTGCATAATAAATGACGCGTCTCCGAAAAAAGCACGTTGAAGCAGGAACGAAAAATCGCAAAGCTTACGTTACGTTATTCCGCAGAATCTATCGTATTACATTCGCATTTTTCATTACACACGCGCGCGCGCGCGCACGATACAATTTCAATGGTTACATTTCCTCCGTTGTGCCAAATTTACGTTTCGGCGAAAGCTCGCGGCAGAATAACGGCCGCCGCGTTTGCGCTTCGAATAAATTAAGTGTCGGACCAAGTGCTCGCGGCCGATCGATGGACACGTTAGTCGCGTCGGAAAATTCATTAACTGTTTTTCGGCTAATATTTACGCGGCACCGCCGCCGGCGCAAAGTTCTCGTCCGTCGTGCGGTATGCTTGCGCGTTATTTCTCGAATTATGATATTCCGCGAGACAGACAGAGAGAGGGAAAGAGTGGGAGGAGGGGGGAGAGATATATGAACGAATGGAATCCCCCATCGCAGTAGTCGAGAGAAATCGCCGACGACAGGAGAGAAATAACGCCGTCCCGGCTCGCTGCGAGCCGGAGAGCGCGATGCATCGCGGGCTCGTAAAAATGAATTATCGTATTCGGAATTATCGACCGCGAATGCGTGCGTGCATGCGCGCGTTATTTCCGCCGGGTCGAAAATCGAATTTATCGGGACTTCGGCCGCGCCGAACAGGATGTGCGCGGATCGACGCGAGGAGTCGCGCGCGTAAAACGTTACCCGCCGTTAATCGCGCTCCATTGGGCGCCAGATTTGTTTTTTTTTACGCGTCTCTTTGAATCCCGATAACGTTGGTCGCTGCGATACACGTTTTTTGTTTTTCTTTTTGCGCGAGAATGAAATTCTTCTCTCGCTCTCGAAACGAGAAGAAGCGAAAGAGCGTGCCGCGCGGCGGGGACGTCTCAGGGCGAGCGTATAATTTGTTTACGTCACCTAACGATCCCCCCCGGTTCTTCCCACGTTTCTGAATTTCACGTTCCTTTCATTTCCGAGGATTCCGGGATTTACACCAGGGGGACGCGAGCGTAATGCGCGAAGAAAGGCAATCTGGCGCGCGAAATAATCGTATACTTCCTATTCCGACGAGCTGGCGACTTCATAGAAATTAATGCGATTGCGCACGGACACTGCGGCGGCGGTGCAATTGCGTTTAAAGAGCATTTATTCCGCGAGCCTGTTTTTCTTGCTCTCTCTCTCTCTCTCCTCGTCTCTTTCCGTCCATCTCCCCCCCCTCTCCCGGGACCCGGCAATGAATTATACCTCATCTCTGCGGCATGATGGTACTGTTAGCTGTATTAAGAAAATTGTTTATAGGCAAAATACCAGCGGTATCACGACAAGAACGGCTATATCGTACGCTCGTAAAGCCGCGGCCGCCGCAGACCGGCGTATGTGGGCACGCTGGTTAAGCGAAGCACGTGTTTTTCTTCGCAAAACGAACAGAAAATGCGGGAACACCTGTTACCTGCGTGATACATTATTTCGCGATACTCCTGGCGTCACTACGGAATACGGAAAGGAGGAAGACTCTCGCAGCGCGGAATCGCACGTAGGAGGCCCGTACATTTTCGCAAAACAAATCGATCGAGCGCAAGAAAGGAAAACATGCCCTCGACACCGAAGGCTTTAATTTTAATTTCCGAGTCACTTATTTCCCCACCGAACTTTCTCGCGATACAATGTCGACGGCGACGACACGTCGAATTGTCCAGAGAGACAATGAACGTCACGCGTGAAAAGCGTATATTTCGGCAATTAGTGGACCGTGAATCTCGACAAAAAGATTCGATGCACCAGATAGAATGCTTTCTTTTTTTTTCGCACGTCGCAAAATGCAACAAGATCTCGATTTAAACGAGAAACGCGTCCATTAAGCCCGACGGTTTTAACATAATCGAGGAAACAGTACACGGAAATTCAGTGCCGTTTTTATTCCCGATTTGCTTTCGCTCGATGTTGTCGTTTCACGCGTGAAAAACAGCGCCCGAAGAAAGGTCACTCGTTATACACAGCGTCGCGTAAATGAAATAAAAGAATGCGACGAATAAAAATTTTTAACACTGGCAGTTTTATCCTTCGTTGGAGGTACACACCCTTCTCTCCCCCCACACACAGTCAGATAGACATACACGTTGCAATGGTGGATGGTGATTGACAGAGGAGAAAAATATGAGCAAGAGCAAACCGACGTGTGCACAGAATATTGGTTCTTTTTTGCCAAACGACACTGTTTAAACGAGCGAACGTTCGATTAAACAATATTGAGATAAACGATCGATCAAACCGTTTCGGAATAATAGAGAGGGCTCTGTCCGTGCCCACCGCCATTGACAACGCAGCAATGGCATCGGGATGAATAATACCGGGTCTCATCGTCGAGCTAAATATCCATCGAAGAGCCGAAACGAGACGTGGATCTCGTTATTTATCGGCGATCCTTCATTTACAATCGTTTGAAAAAGCGCCGCCGGTCGATCGCCACGCCGACGACGCGGCGCCGCCGAGCACACCCTGTATGCACCGCGGACAGTCGTGCACGAAACGCCGAAAGCTGAACCCCCGGGTGAAAAACGCAGCGTCACGGTTATGCATTTTTTAAATATCCCTCCGCATCGGCGCGGTTTACATGCGTGAACGTGAGCGCACGCCAACCGGTCTCACACGGGTGTTAATTAGTCACTTCGCTGCGAATTATCGGCACGTCGAAAAGCCGATGAAACTACAACAGTTTCGACAATTTGGACGTACGTTTCCATTTTCAGCCACCTATATCCATCCTCTCCACCGGCGTACCCGCCGCTACGTACACGCCTACTCACACACACCGGCGAATCCGTGATTGTAAATAAAGGCTCAATTATCGCATCGGCCAAATATTATGTCCTTTTTTATCGCGCCGAAACATTTTGTGCGGATTATTTATGGTTGTTAATAACATGATAAGAGATCAATAGCGCGTCTCGTGCGATTCCCTTTTCAAATTCATTTCGAAATTATCGAAATTGGATAGGTTTTTATAGGAAATTGGAACCGCGTTTATCACCGAGGTGATTGATTTATCGTTACTATTAACCTGGGCTCGGGTTTCATTTCACAATAATCTCCTTTTCTCGTTTGTATCAGTTGTGCGCGATACGGCAATACGATATGCATGACGCGTGCGCGGGCTACCGACGCATTTTTCTATATAAATATATAGATATATTTTTTTTTTCAAATAATAATTTCGTTCTGTTTAAATAAAGGTAAGGAAAATCAACATCGGCGGCAGACCGTTGATTGGAAAGGCAGGCAACGTTGCTACGAGAGAAGAATCAGGCTACGGAAACGAGAAATCTCCAAATGTCATAGTCTTGAATTTATAAATGCGGTGCGCAAGGAATATTCATTATCCCGAAAAATGCACCGGTAGAAAAATACCGGCCTCGACCGAATATATCCCGGGGGTTATCCAGAAATTCGCTGAGGGAGGAAAAAAAGAGAGAAACAACAACGCGCATAATCGCGATTCGAGAGAGGGCTGGGCGTCACGTGCGAAACATACAATGCGCAATATACAATGTACAGCGTGTGTCCCGGAATACCCGGTCTTAATCTTCATTAATTTGAGATTGAGGTCGAGAGCGCGGGCGGCGCATTCCGCGTATAACAGAGCACAAATTCGAGATAATACATTTTCGAAACAGCGCTTCGTTCCTTCTCCATATCCTACCTCTCTCTCTCTCTCCATCCAGGTTTTAACGATTCCTCGGGAATGTCGTCGGAATAGTATCTGCCTCGCGGATGTTTCAGCAAACGGAATCTCGAGACCGATGACATTTCGAGATAACGCGCTCTCCTCGCGCTGTATCTCTTTCTCGCGATCTCGTTTCGTCCATCTCGTGCGCTAACGTAACGCACGCTCGTTAACGGTGACCGACATCGACGGTGTATTAACGAGCGAGTCGCGCGTGTGATTCGTGATTCCGATGCGGTGGTTAGCGGTCGGTCGTTCGCTCTTCCGTACGACGAAGTTTCGCCGAAAATTCGCAAGCTTGCCGCGTATGTCACATCGCCGGTAATTTCAGACGCGCGGTTTGACAGCACACGCCACGGTGTTGCGACATCCACGGTATACGGCGTTCATTCGTCAGCACTCGTCCGTGTCGCGCGCGTTATGTCCGTATTGTCGCCGACACGAAAGGATAGACCCTCAGGAGTGAAATTTCAGCAAATTTCGCCGCCACCGAAATGACGATCGTCGCGTCGAAAACGGTGCATCGCTCGATAACGCTCTCTCTCTCTGGCAGACTCCGAGGAGAAGCGCGTAATAAGCGTATGACGCGTAACCGCGTAAATCGGAACTGGTTCCCACCGGGAGAAAGAGAGAACGCGGCTCATTCATCGCATAACGCGCGCGAACGCGTGCGCGCAAAATAAATACGCGTGACGAGTGTGTGCGCCACGGGAGAAAGAGAGGCACTCCGGAGCAGCACTTAAGGATAATAAACTATCGCGACAGCGAGGGGGTGGCGCGACATCTTTCGCAGCGTACTACCGGGGCAGATCTCCCGAAATTGATCGTGCTTCGCGCATACTCTCATTACGCGACCAGCGTAGTAGTATATGACAATAAATGGACTTTTCCCGACGACAGAAAGAGTAAAAAGAGAAGGATACGAGCTTCTTCGACGCACGCCTTGCGACGGGTTGCCGAAGATACGTCATCGGTACTTTATCGCCGACGATACGAATTTTTACGCCACTCTTTTTACGTAACGGAAACGCCAAGCTGTCGTAACGACGATCGTCTCCTCCCCTCGACTCCAATACGAATGAGCAATATTCTTGTCTGCCTTTCGCAGTAGTTTCTACACTTAATCTTTTCAGAGAAAAAGATAATACACATATATATACTCCTATGTAGACTGTACGAATTAATCAGTACTTCGTGAGAGCCATTTCGCGAGTGACGTTCGATCGGCGCGATAGAGAGAGGTCGTCCTCGAAGTGACCCGAGGAGAGACTGTCGGGAGATATTCGGACGTTGAGACTCTCTTGTACGGACAGCCTCTTGGCTGGAGAGGAGCGGCCGCCGCAACCACGTTTACACGCGTAACAACGCGCGCGCGCGATCACGACTACGGGGGGTGCGACTCGGTGGGTTCGAGTCTCTCTCGACTCTGTGCGAAAAGAACGCACCCCCTTATTACACGGGAGCTGGTCTGTTATTCGCAATGGCCGAACCAGGCGTAACGTAAAAACGACGCGATTTCACGAGCGAGAGGAAAAAAAGAAAGAGCGCGGAGTAAACCGACAACACGCGCGACGTAGTGTACACACGTTATAAAAACTGCACGACATCAATTCGGAGCAACGAACGATCTCGATTACCACGAACGACGGATTTGCGAGAGCCACATCGGGCCGAAACCACTACCACCGTATCACCACCACTCCGATTTCCCGTCCGTGCGTACACACACACACACACGTTCGCACGCGTAATCCGTAAACACGCACGCATCGACGCACAGAGAGCGATCGACGCGTGATCGACACACGGCCGCTCCGTCGTGCGTGCGTTGTCTCCTACCAAACGAGAATTGAGAATCGCCACTTCTCGCACTCACCAATACGAAGTCCCCGATGGAGGGTGGTGAGAGGGAGTCCCCGAAAGCTGCCTAGGGGAGACGACGCCGCGCCTGATAAATCCCAGCGTCTGTCGCCGAGGGATCCGAGAACACCGACGGCGGCGTTGGCAGCACAACGACGACGTCGACGCACACTTTGCCTGTACACTGGCTACCGTTGGCACTGTGATCCGCACGCACACGCGATCCCACGAATTCCGCGCGCGTCGACTACGACGGGTCGTCACGACTACGATTACTACAAGTAGTGGTCTCGAGTCCGCGCGGTATTCGGCTTTTCCTTCGTTCTCGCGCGCGCGTCGGTGGCAGCTTCGCTAGACGATACCGCGGCGACGAGGTTCTCTCTCGTCCGTTCCGCACACCAGTGGTCTATCACACTCGTCGCCGAGCGAGCCGTGTGTGTTTTGCTCTGTATTCTTTTTTGCCCTACCGTCCACGGACGACGGTCGGTCAGCTGCGGTGCCGTGTTAGCGACTGTTCTCGAGAGACTGGCGGCCGCAGTCCGATCGACCAATAGCTGCCCGACTTTCACCGAGCGCCATCTTGCCCCTACCCGAACACAAAGAGGCTGCCCGGCCGAGCAGCCACGGAAACGCACGAGCGAGTTCCGCTCCGGTCGCCACAGCGTTTCCACCCCTACCACCTTCGCCGTCGCACCACCACCCTGACCCACCTACCACTACATCCTGGCGGTAGATCGACGTGCGTTTTGCGGCTTCGCTCCTTCGCCGGTGTCCCCCCAACTTTCGATACGGGGTTTTATGAGCGAGATTAAGCGCGCGCGAGGGTGCGAAATGACTCGCGCGAGAATTGAAAAGATTATTTCCGCGAAGCGAACGAAGCGAGATGTTATTAGCGGCGACTCCTCGAAGGCGAGCGGGCTCGCGTGACCATAGATATTTCGGTCGGCTCGCCTGCTGTATACAATGTGTGGTAAACGCGCGACGATTTGTCGAGCGTTGCTCCGAGAATCGACACGTTCACTTTCAGCGGCTGCTTATCTCGAACGTATCGAGACTCGCCGATAACTCTCGATAACGAGGGCTAATTCGCGCGCGAGATTCGTCCACCCGAGAACGCGAGGAACGCCGGACGGATCTTCGAACGCGGTACCGTCGCGATCTGCCGCTCCAGCATCGATCGCCATATTGCGCGATTGCGATTCTCGAAGCACCGACGCGCACCGCACTTCACTCCCGACCAATCCCGACTGTTCAACGTTGGAAGTGCCGAATGGTCGTATCTGATCGTTCCTACTTTTCAGTTTGATACCTTTGATATTTATTATGCGAGAGACAGGATTCGACATCCCCCGGCGATGACGCGCGTCAGATCGTGCAAGTATCAATTTGGATCCCGGCCCTCACGTGTCATAATTCCCGGCGCTTGGTGCTCCTCGACGATCGGTTCCGCGAAATATTCACTTTCGACTGATTAACGACCGACGCATGAAACTTACTCCCGGCAATTCCGGGTGACGACGGAGCGCGCGCGAGACTCGCATTCGGCGAGTTTACTTCGAGAAATACGGTACGACTTTTCGGATACGTTATTGCCGCGTCGCGATCCGTCTCGGAACTGTCGCCATATTCTGGAACTGCGACGATTGCGATTCTCGAAGTACCGACGCGCGCGCACAGCACTTCACTCGGCACTCCCGACGAACCGTCGTGCGAGATATACTTTGTGACGACTGTTTAACGATATTTCGTCTCGTGAAGCGCACGAAACTGAACCTTCGGTACCGCCGGCGATGATTCGCGCGAAACTTACTAAAATATTTCACCGTTTTTACTACTCGTATCCGTGCAGCGCAAATTGCTTGGCTAACCGTTACCCAACGTTGGCCGAACGTTGGCTAATGGTTAGCCAACCAATTTACGCTGCACGGGTATATGGCCTGTTTTTCACCCGTTCTATCATTTTATCCTCCTTTCTTGCGCCCTCCCGAGTACGCCCACGGTCTATTAAGCGAAGGAATAATACATGCGAATGTGTATGAATATTTCGAAGGAAATTGCCCGTCTTCAATACTCGTTTTCCTGCGCTGTTCACGTACGGAAAAAACTACAATAATACGAAAGAATTATTGTTTTTCTTCTGTAATATACCAGTAATTTCTTCGTATTCTTGTAATCTTTTTTCCGTACGGGCGAAATGACACGTTAATACGTTCCAGTTTTCAGCTTCGCTTCTGTACGGAAAGAAGCGCGTTAAAAGAGTCGTATTTATTCGTGTATTTATTCGTGCTATTTCATAATATGCAATATGAATGCTTGCGTCTGTTAAACAAATATTTTCTACTCGTAGTTGAATACAAACGTTAACACATCTCAAATTTACACAGCACTGTGCATGTTTACCCCTCAGAAATATTCAATAGTGCGTTAATACCATTCGGATATGCTCGTACGCAATCCGCTCGTTATTACGGTAAAGTGCCTCTTTTTGACCTAAAAACTCGTGCTCAGCCGAATGCACGTTTTCACTACTCAAACTAGCCGCTTTTCGCGGGCTAAAAACGATGAAATATTTATATAACAATGTCCTTTATACTAAATCAAGGATGATGATGCGAACGGTATCGAATTCAATCCTGAGTCTCACGTGTCACAACCCGCGATGCTTCGCGTGACATTTCCGACGATCTGTTTCGCGGAATATTCACTTTGAGCGAGCGACTAACGACTGACACGCGAATCTCTTATTCTCGGCGACGACGAATTCGCAAGCGAGATTCATTTTCAGCGGGTCGAAGTCGCAAGAAACACGAAACGACTTTTCCAGCGCATCGCGATCCATTCTGTAACTGGACACTCTTTACTCGCAATTTATCCGCAATTCGTTCACTGTCGATACCATCGAGCCGTGTTCCTACGATTAACAAATTGGCACGATTAATTAAACGCGGATAGTGCGAGCAATAATCCGCCGACGGATCTGTGTTACGTATTTGTAGCGAACATGGAACGCGAGATTCCAAAAATCTCCGAGGGACACAAGTAGCGCCATCTCGAGGCTGGGCAACTCTCGGTCGATAAAAGCAGGAGAGTTTATCGCCCTCAGGTCCATGTGGGCATGTGGTCGCCGAAAGCGGGGAGTCTTTGTTTGGCTGTCACGGTGCATGCACATGTTCCCGTGACTTGAATTCGTTACTAGTTTGAACTACACATATGTTAGTCTGATACGTACTGGCTCCGGCGGTAATCGAGTCAGATTTAGTCTGTGCCATTTGACTTATTTAATCATCTAATTAAATGAGTAAATAATTAACAATTTATCGTCGAAAACACGGTGCTCGGTTTATTTCTGTGAATATTACTGGAGCCACGGATCAAGAAGAAGAGGAGGAGAAGGTCGCTGAGCAAGTGTGCTCTTTTGAGGTTATGTCCTCCCCCCCCATTGACCGGTATTTCGGGCAGACTTAGATTTTGGATCAATCTTTGTTTACAACATATCGAATCCGGTATACAAAATCGTTCGTGCTATACGCCAGGAGTAGCTGCAATTAGCGAGAAATAATGGAAACATGCGAAAAGAAGAAAACCTGGACGGACGAGGAGCGTTCAAAGCTCGCTGCTCAATTGGATGCCGAATTGAGCGAGTATATGAAAAATCTTGAAAAAAAGGAATACACGGAAGGATGGCCGGAGGACAGATGGCAAGAGGAAATGGAGAAGCACCCTTTCTTCATGAAGAAGGCACCCGAACCCGGCGATGAGCTATCTCCGTTGATGGAGGGGCTGCAACAGCTGAAGTATGGAGAAGACGAGAATACTCCCGAAGGTACGTTGTTATCTGTGATTTAACTATACGCTATTTTTGCTTGTATTACGGATACGTAATGTCGCTTTTTGATACTTGTACAAAATTTTATTTTGTTTATAGTGACGACCATAGTGTTTTAAGCTTTGTCACTAATTCTTGAATGACTTGCTTAGGATCAGCTTGAATTTCAGCCAACACAAGATCCTTGTCAATTTCAATAGGTTTTCCAGATTTTGGTCTGTTGGAAAGATCGAAATCGTCGTTTTCAAGTTTTTTAAACTAACGCTGACGTGTTCTGCTTATCCAAGGCGCGATAAACAGAACTAATATTAACGTTACACTCAAATTCTTTCCAAATTTCACAATAAGCACACTAAATGTCAAGAAATTTAATTAGTATATAAGTGATGTAATAATAAATCACGTCTATGAACGAGGTGGCAATGTTTATTCAATCTGAAAAGAACGACATTACTTATGGGCATCCCTAATAATATAAAGCGTTTATCGTTTTTGTGACACACACACAACGATATATCTGTCTCTGATACTTGTGTATAGAACTGGCGAATAATTACAAAGATGATGGGAACTTCAACTTTAAGTACAAAAAGTATCACCTTGCGATTTTTAGTTATACAGAAGGGATAAAAACCAAATGCAATGATAAGGAATTGATGGCTCAGTTATATAATAACAGAGCAGCAGCACATTTCATGCTGAAAAATTATAGGTATAAATTCTGGTAATTCTATGCAATAAATGATTGATGGAGCGGGCATATGATTGATGCAATTGTTACATATTTCAATAATGAAAAATTACAGATCAAGTTTGAATGATTGTAAGCTGGCCTTAAACTTGAAACATGAATACCCGAAAGCATTAAACCGTGCCGCTACTTGTAGTTTTCACATTAGAAATTACGGTGAATGTATTGAATTATGCGACAGGCTTCTCCATCAGACGCCAACTAACAGAGAAATCTTAAAATTGAGAAATGATGCTGTGATTGCAAAAGTAAGGAACATTGAGAAATATCTGTGTGTGCGTGTGTAAATTTAGATTATATAAATATGAGTTCTCATAGAGCATTGGCAATAATATAGGGACGTTTAGAAAGAGATCAAAGGAAGCAAGCAAAGTTAGAAAAAGCGTTGGACAAAGAGGGCAAGAAATTATTGGAAGCAATTTCGAAAAGAAGCATCACTATTCTGGCAAGAAAGAAACAACATAAGTTAGAATTAAGCGATCTGGAACATGAAAACTCAAACATACAAAGAGTGCAGTTGGACGAGAACAATAGATTGTTGTGGCCAGTGTTGATTTCGTATCCAGAGAGAATGCAATGTGACCTTGTGAACAAATTTCACGAAGACACGCCGTACGTTTCTAGCTTTCTAACTGCCAAGGTCTTTCTTCCTCTTAAGTCACGCGTTATGTTCTCGTTAACATATATTTCTCCATTTTTGTAGATTAATGGAACAATTAATCGAAATATTCAAACCCCTCGAATGGGATAAGGAGCGGAAATATATTATCGGGAATGTAAACGTATATTTTGAAGGCAATGAGGAGCCACCTGTCATCCATGCGGTAGACATACGATTAACGTTGGGCGAAATATTGCAAGACGAACGGTGAGGGTATTTTCTATCGATAAGAAACGCGTGAGAATTGTCGTTCACGTGTGCCAAATTTGTCTTTCAGATTCGTAGTCAGGAACGGCGCGCCAATGTTCTTTATATTGGTTAAATCCAGCCAAGTGGAGGAACACTTTCTCAGAGAATGCGTTAATTAAGTTCCCACGGTTACGTTGTACACGCTATTTCCTCGTACACGCTGTATACATTGTGTCATTCGCGAATAAATTTTGTCATTATATTTTATGCAAGATTATATATATGTGTGTATATATATATATAGTTTTTTTTTCCTACAATAAGTGTACATGTTATTGTTCTCTAAACCCCCATGTCCTACCGTTTCAGAACCGCTCCTTTCTCCCTAAGTAAGTGCGCGCGAACCCTCGACGAACCGGCGTCTCGATCGTTTCGCAGGATCGGTAAGCGGCCGAGAGAGACTCGGTGGTTCGGAAGGTGGTGCCACCTGCAACCAGCACCTGTACACGCCAGGTGAGGCATAAAGAGACGGAGCCGTGGCAGCGTGAAATTCAGTTCGGCCGACACCGTGGGACACGCAGTGCGCGCGTCATCTCGGCGCGGTTGACTCCGGAAATTACGCGCGAGCGGTGTCGGAGGTGTTGAAATAGTGCCACCGCGATCGGGAAAGAGGAAGAGGGCGAGATTCAACGAAGAGAGGAAACGGGAAGGTCCGCGTGTCTCAAGGCCACTTACCTCCGGAGTTTCGCCGTTTACTTCAAGGGAGAGACGCCGTTGGGTAGCGGCGGAACGGGAGGCAAACGATGCCGGAGCGATGCAGGCAAGATTCCACGCTACTCTTCGCGGAAACGCAATGCCCCTTCGCGTATCTGGGAACCTCATCTTTTTTAATACCTCCGCCGGCTTCGCGTCTCGCTCGTGGTAGCACTTGCGTTGCTTTTACCGTATTAAGTATCAGCTCGTTGGCAAACGGAGCTTCTTTTTTCGCTAAATAACGCGAACGGAAGATATAACGCTCGTCGATTAATTTTCTCACATCCTTTTTCCAATGGTTGTAAAAATATGTTTATTACCCGGTAAACACCGATCAAAATAGTAACTTTACATTACATCGATATTATAATTTCTCACTTAACAATGCAAGTGCGATGTAACATGCTGTACGTTGTACGTAACGATTACATTGAGTGGGAAATAACGACATCATCGTAGTGTTACTGTTAGTTGGGGTTTTTATCGGGCAATACTTTTTGTATTCTACGTTAAACAAAGAGAGAGAGAGAGAGAGAGAGAGAGAGAGAGAGAGAGAGAAAGATATCACAGAGGACCACAGCCATTAAATTACAGCTCGCCTTCTACAGTCTCCCGTCTGCCAATCCAGAGACGCGTGACAAAAGGCAATGCTGGGTCGCTTTCAAACTTTCTCGAGTTTTCGCGTGGGCATCGGTCGGCGATCGATCGTCTGGAAAGTGTGGTGATTTGGAAGTTTCGCGGGCACACCGGTGCGATTGTCCCGGGAAAACTCTCCGGGGGGGTTCGCTCGGTTACGTCGAAGTTACGTCGAAATCGAAAGACATCGGGGATGGCCGGCTGCGATTTACCGTACGGGACATACCGTGCGAGATCCGGTTTCGCCGTTGAATTCACGCGTGTCGGCCGTGTCGCGTTCTTTCTCCCCCTGTCTCATTTCGCAATAAAGCGCGAGGAATGCGCGTAATGATAATGAGCAGAGCCGACGTGGGATCCGCGCGTGTATGTACACAATGCCGCTTAGCGCGCGCGACAATGAAACTATGTCGAGCATTAAATTATTCATGAGATCCGCGCTGCGCACCGTCGGCGTGTCGCGATCGACGCGCGCGTTTTCGCCGGTGCGCAAGTTTTGCATTTGAATATGTGCACGCGCGCAATTGTTGCGACTCTCATAGTTCCACCCGGAATCCGCTCGGATCCGCTTTCTGGGTCAAAATAGATCCCTCCCCTGGTTCCGGGGACACCGGAATCGACATCTCTCTCTCTCTCTCCCCCTCTCCGCTTTTCAGAACTAGTTCCAGACCTCAGATATCGCCTTTTGGAACTCATTCCCTCCTGAAATTAGAAATCCTGATCTGGCAATTTAAATCCAAATTCCCCAACTATTCGCGGAACATTAACATTCTCAAACCGTCTCTTCGTTAACAAAATGCATCTCTCGCGCACTTTCTTATTGCATCGCTATCGCAATATACATTTCTTTCCCTCTTTTTATCACTAGTATTGCTAACGATGAATTTCCCTTTTGTTCTTTCAATTCACAAATTGATCTTGCAGCGTTTTTAGGGAATTTGTCCTAGAACGATTAATAACAGTTTCGCGAGGACGACAGCCGAAACTCGCGTCGGATGGCGCGCGTCGTTGAGAATCCGCGGGCGCGAAGGAATTAAGGAGGGGCACCGAGGAGGAGAGATATGCCGCCGATGGCCGGCTGCGTGTCCTAGTTTCGCGCCAGGACGCGCCAGGCCACGGTGCATCTCTCCGTCCGATGCCCCGAAGGCCGATACGTGTCGAGGGAATTGCGTCACGCGTCGCGAAGAGAAAAAAAAGAGAGAGAAAAAAAGAAGAAATACCGGAGACGGTCGAACCGGTTGTGACGACGTTGAGGCGACCGGTGATTTTCGGATTTTCGGGAAGTCCACTTCCCAGGCGAGGATGATCATCGTTGTTTAGCGCCGATTCAACTCGCTCTTTCTTCGTCGGCGAGTCCGTTTCCGCGCAGATTCCGATCCTGGGACTCTCTCTTTGTCCGCTGCCTCCGGCCTCCCACCTCTCCCGCAGCTCGTCCTCCTCCTAGGCGACGACGATGTTACACGCAACGCGTATGTAGTCGCATCGTGACACGGTCTAACGGCATTCACCCGACCTCGTCAACCCGTTCCTCGCCGCGCGTGTACGCGCGCATTCCCGCATTTCTTTTTCCTTTATCACGCTGGAAAATGTATTCGAGTACGATCGGCGTGATGCGCGCTCGCCGTCGTCGAACGGTCGACAGATATAAACAAAGGGAAACGGTAAAAAGCCGAGGAGAGAGGTCGACGGACCGTTTTATCGGTGATTGTCGAGCGACGTGGAAAATTGCGCGCAGCTCGCGCTCGATATCGCCGCGATAGCCCGCTCCGGATTTCTTTCCCCTCCCGCCGCTGACGGAGATCGTCACGGTTAACACAGAAGGCGGTAATAGGAAAATACTTGGGCCGTGTATTTAAGTCCGACTTTAATAATGCGCAGCGACGCGGACGCGATACATCACACGCCGCGACAATTGCCGCTCCAGTTCCGTCAGGAGAGCCGGCATTATGCACCGAATCTCGGCGTATAAATTCATTTTCCCCGCCGGCAACATCGATAAATAAACCAGGATGATAGAGACGCGGACACCTCGCCGAAAGAAAAATTTCCGGCCCGCTGCACCACGCGCGGCTATTATCTGAAATTAAATGCGCGAGACGTTTGCGAGAAGCGCAGGTTCAAAATGTACGGTGAGCTTCAAGCAATTTTTTTTTATGCATTTTGGAACGTGCGAATGACGACTCAATGAAAGAAACTTTTTCGAAAAATAGGATATTTTTCTTGTATTTTTCTTTTATTTGTTTACATGAGAATTTATACCCTTTGGTACAAAGTTTTGTGTACACAATTTTCTGAGAAAAACTTTAATTACAATAATAATAAGAATAAATTAAACGTAGAAAAAACGATTCATAAACAGCCTGCATTATTATATTAATAATAACGCATAATATTTTTGTTATATTGTAATAATGCAGGCTCTTCATGAATCATATTTTTTTGCTCTTTTTGGACTTTTTGTGTTTTTATTATTGTAGTTATAGTTTTTCCAGCAAATAATGTGCAAAGTTTTATACACAAAAGGAATAATTCTCATATAAATAAATAAAATAAAAATACTTCATTTTTCAAAGTGAATTCTCTCTCATTGAACCGTTTCCATTCCAAAACATCGTTTGCGCGCTCCGAAGTGCATAAAAAAGTTGCTCAAGCGGTTACTATATTACAATAATAATTCTCTCATTGGGCCATTCCAAGCTACATAGAAAGAAGTGAATTCGAATTCTTTTGGAACTTATTGTACGTTGAATTCGGAGAAAGAGAGAGAGAGAGAGAGAGAGAGAGAGAGAGAGAGAATAAAATCTTTAAAAGATTGATATATTCATTTATACAAGAGACCGCAGTGCACGCGTGACGCTTCTCCACTTTGCGATTTCTCAGCCGTGAGATTTCGTGACGAAAAGGGCTCGCGAATGAATGTTTGATATGCCCGAGTGACCAAGTTTCTCGCGCTGCGACGAGCAGTTGAGAAACGTCGGGTAACGAGAAACGGTTATTATATCGCCTCTTAAATTTTATCGTACCGTTAGCGATTGTCCCGCTCGTTTATTACAGATCGTTAGCAATCCGCTTGCATTTCGTTTTAACGTCGAGAGTTCACGTAGCTGTTCTTCGCAACCGGCGGCGGTGTGAGACTCGGGACACCCGAGATAAAAATGCGAAATTCTCCGCATCCTCCTTCTCTCTCTCTCTCTCTCTCTGTCTTTCTGTCTATCCGTCTCTCGCTTTCGTTTTCCGCGTCCCCGGTGAAATTTCCTTATTCCATTTCGCGCGACCTTAAATGGCAGACAGCCCGACGGATTTGTGTATTTTTGCTTTAAAGACGCGCGCGCCCGATTCCTCCTCGTTCGAAATTTAGGTCAATGCGAAATGAAATTCTATTTTCTCGGTGCGGCGAAGTTCCCCGTCGTTTGTCAATTTTAATCTGGAATTTTTATACAAAAGCATTATATTCCAGTAGTAGTGCAGGAACTTTGTTATCCCCGCGATATGAAATTTTGAGGCCGAGCGGTGGAGAGTGGAGACGAAGAGGCGGAATTTCGCCAGGAAATTGTCCAAGTCGATTCTAATCGAGAGTCGGATTACATCCGACGCACGTAACGCAATTAATCACCCGACGCATTACAGTCACCGTCTAACGTTTCCTAATTTCTCTTTGCAGTTGACGGACCGCGCAGCCTCATGTGGTGAAAATACGCTCGTTTTTAAGATACTGTTGAGGAAGCACGACATCAAACGGTACCCGAGGAGGGTTCTGAAGCGTCGGCGTTTTAGAATCCCGAGGAATCACGCGCGACGTTCGAGGTAGAAGCAGAGGAGGCCGGAGAAAAAAAACGAATTAGACGATAGGATAAAAGGAAACAAGGACGCGAGTCGACGCGGTAATTTAAGCAGGACGACACGCGTGAAAGGAAAGCGTCATTGAGAGAAGCTTCACGGGTGACAATTAGAAGAAAGGGAGGGAGAGAGAGAGAGAGAGAATCCTCCTCTCATCTTGTGAGAGAGAGAAGGAGAGAGCCGTCCGTCCATTGAAATATACGTAATAAAAGATTCGTGGTGGCGCCCGAACGGTATTCCGCAATCCACCACCTGTGGCTTCTCCGATAGCTTCTCTGATAAGAGAGGGGGAGAGAGAGAGAGAGGAAAAAGAGCACCACGTCGTTGCAGGGCTCGCGACTTTCAGCTGGAGATTAACGCTAAGCCCTCCTCTTTAAAGAGCGCTCTTCTTCCATTAAAAAGGTAAGTACACACCGGCGTTCGCGCGAGGCGACGTCGGTCGCCTTTGAGAAAGGAGGAGAGAGGAGAGAGGAGGATGCTAAGTTACTTCCGCGATTTTCGAGTAGCGCGCTGGTAATAGCAGAGTGACCTGGAGTGACCGATTGAAAAAGACGAGTCGTGTGGGAAAAGAGAGAGAGAGAGAGAGAACGATCATTCTGATAAATGAAAGTCGAGAGCGAGTTTCTTGACGACGACGACGACGACGTTTTTATTCAGGGATCGCCTAAGCGGCGACTGCCGGAAGTGATCTCGGATGATCGCACCGGCGAGAGGAAGAACAGGTCGTTCCCGCGGACAAGTAAAGAAGGACCGGGAAAAGTGAGAGGACTCGTCCCGGCGATGACCGTCCGACGAGCGGCACGAGTGTAGGAAAGAAGAGAGAAGAAACGGGAGACAAGCGGTTCTTCCCTCCCTCCGGGCTCCCCCTCGTCGAGAACCGTGGAAGGTCACTCGCGAAAAACGGCGAACCACTACGGGGTGCACTACGCGAACTCGTACGCGTGCAGCAACGGCGCACCGAGCGTGTACGGCACCGGCTGCACCGGCAACGGCTGCGGCTTCAGCCAGCAGCTGCCGTCACCCCAGCAGCAGCTCCACGAGGACTACCGGCCGATCTACTTCTACGTGGCGCAGCCCTACACGATCCCCTACACCTTCGCCAAACGACCGAAGCCGGCCGCCTCGTCGCTGCTGAGGACCGGCCCGCCCCCGCGCACCAACTGCCGCGTCAAGTTCTCCAGGAAGCTCGGCAACGCCGACTTCTCGCAGAAGGTCAAGCAGGGCGAGTTTTCCAGGAGCCTCAACCAGGTCCACTTCGCGGAAAGCCACGGTCAAGGTGATTATTTCCGCGATCGCCAAGGAACTCGAAAGGTGCGAAAGGTGTAATATTTTATTCGCGTCTGAACGCACGCGAAAATCATCTGAAAATCATTTGATAAATTTTATGAACAAATCGAGTCCGAAACGTTCGGATTCGTGACGTGTTTTTTTTTTCTAATCCAACGACGAAAGTTTGCTGTTCGTTCTTCGTTCGTTCGCTCAGTGCATGTCTGCTCCTCCCCAGCTTTAGCGAAGCTCCTACGAACACGCGTGCTTCTCTCTCTCTCTCTCTCTCTCTCTCGTGGCGCTTTCACGCCACGCCGCAGATTGGGCTCTAGCAGACCGGATAATTGCTCGCGAAAGCGGCGTTTCTGTGTGTGGCATAATTTAAATGGTGACTGTCGTCGAGTAGATTATGCCAATGGCCACGCGACGCGTCTCGTTCTCTTTCTTTCTCCGCTCGGTTAAACGAACGGAGAAAACGGAGAGCAGGGAGAAAGGAAAGGAACGGTGCCGGGGCACGATGACGCGCCAAGAGAGAATCGCGCTCCCGAGATTATCTATTTCTTCGGGGGAGAGATTTCAGCTGAGAGATTACTCTTAATTACCTTTCGTCCGTTCTTGCCGACCAGCGTGATCCCCGGCCGTCCGATCCGTGAGGATCCTCTCCGGGGAGAACACAGACGCCGCGTCTTCGGGGGAACCAGAGTCCCTGTAATAAGAGTCCGGACATCGTGGCCGCCACGTTTTATTTTAAAACTAGAAACGAAATGTTCAAACACTATTGAAATAAACCGGAATGTTAGTTTTCAATGACCTGGCAACGATTTTTCTCACATGTATAACAGATATTTCTTTTCAACAAGACATAATTATTTCGTAAATGAAACTCCTCAGGGTGGAGATGGAATTCATTTTACGACGAAGCGTAAGAATATTCATGAGGATGACGAAGTCAAAAGTTACACATCGAACATCCTGCATTGATCAGTTTGCTTTCCAAAAGACGCAATATGAAGCGCGCGCAGATTCGCTTTTCTCTCAACGCACTTCGCAGACTCGGTCGACGGTGAATCTTTGCGCTGTCGCTCGGCTGAAAGCTTTGACATCGTTCCAACTCCCGGAAGCTCACATCGATCAGAGATCAGACGTACGTCGTCCAGACTCTTGCAGGGACTTCAGCGGGATCGTTCCGGCGTGAAAAATTTCTACTGTTATTCCGGCGGAGGCCTCCCCTTTCCCCTCTCCCGGCTGCGATCGGCCGGTTCTCCTGTGTACGGCGTAACGCGCGGATGATGTTAATAAGATGCAGCGAGGCGAGACTACGCGCTATTCCGCGGGAGATCGCCGAGACGTTTGCTTTCCGCGCTACCTGCGCCTTCTTTTTACTTTGCCGCGTGTTTTGCGAAATATGCGTTTCACGAGCGGGCTCGGATCTTTCCTTTTGCCTCTTCGAAGAGACGACTCTCGCTCTGCGAATCTTCAGCGGGCTTGAACGGAGAGCCTCGGAAAGGATCTCCCTCGATGCATAGCGACGAACGCGAAATCTCTCTCTCTCTCTCTCTCTCTCTCTCTCTCTAACACTGAGTTCCCACGCTGACTTTCCAGTGCTCGCGAACTTCCCGAAAGCTGGAGGACCGTCAACGCGCGACCCGAGGATGACGTCGATGTTCCGCAGAGGCACGATCTTCGCTACGTTCTTCCTGTCGTTGCTGGGCGGCGGCCTCGTCTGCGCCGCCCTGGTCACGCAGCACTGGGTGGAGGCACGCCCGTGGAGGACGCCGAATCCTCAGGAGAGCGCTGGCAGGATTCACTTCGGGCTGCTGCAGGGCAAGAAGGAATTAAACGTCGCTTACGGTTGGAGGACGTATCACGTGTCCGGTATGCCGGGGGGTGTCTTTCTCTCTTTCTCTCTCGAGGCCGCCACGTTGATTGCATTTCGCGCATAGCCGCGCTCGCGCGAAAAACGCTCGCAGGATATCGCAACCTTGGGCGGTATGCAAGCCGATTAACACACAGCCGGCTGTCCGATCGGAAAATCGATACACGCGGCAGGACATTACCGTTAGCGAACGGCATTCCGTTCGGCGATTATCCCGATGTAAAGGACACGCGCCGAGAGATAATCCGCATCCGGCGGAGCGCGCGAAAATCGCGACCGCCGCGCGACGCCGAGGAATCTCGTCGATCCCGCGCGATCGATGAATCTCGCCGGCGCAACAATGCATAATAATCGCGAGCGAGTTTTACGCAGGCTGTTACGCCGGCGGCGCTTCCGGAGAAGAACAACAGAATCGCCGGCACGCGCTGTGAGAAGCGTTTCTCTTTCATTCAGCCGGCTCTAATCGGTTCGAAGGGTAAACGCGCCCGCTCCACGACCGCGCTTAGGACGTTTCGGGAACACAAACGCATATGTATGTATAGTGTCCCTATAATAAGAGTCTGGACACCATATCTGGCCGGCTCCGCCACGGTTTGAGTAAGCTTCCAGTTGAAACGATGCCAAAGATTGCGAGAAACAAAGGTCGACGCAAGTCTCTAGTTGTATCATCTAGTAATTTATTTTGGTTTGCACCCATTTTTTAGTTGTATTTGAACGTTTTGTGTATTATGCCTATGAATTCCCGGTTTTAACTTAAACATGACTGTGTCCAGACTCTTAAAGCCTTAGTAGAATGGCTGACTTATCGGTTTAAAATAATGTTCCATGTCTTAAGTCCTCGGTCGTGTGTGTGTAAAGTTCCTGTAATAAGGACTTTAGTAGAATCGTTAACTTATAATTGTAAGACAATATTTTATGCCCTAAATCTTTATCTACATTATTATTTGTTTACTTTTTTTTTATATTATACAATGATTTCTCATCAATTATAAACAGAAGGGCTCTTTAGTTTAAGGTTCTAGATATGAGACAGTCATTGTGCCTTATTCAAAGACAATTTTTATTTAAAGACTTATTTAAAGACAATTGTCCATATTCTGGAACTTTTATCGACAAAGGTGCCTTAAATGTGGCTTCTCAATCGGATAGTTCCTGTGCCACTTCTCGAGGCACTTTTATCGATAAAAGTGAGTACACTATGGATCGTCGTCTTTTAACCGTTTTAGCGCCACGCAGCGCGATCGCGTACTGTGGTGAAATGTGCCGCGATGTTTGGTCACGATCGTCAATTCGCAACGCGCTCGGTTCCGCAAACTTTTGAGTGTTTAGTATAACGTTTCTGATATGACTGACGAAATGAAGCGCGAGCGGCATATTTCGACGAAAAAAAAGAGCAGCGCGATCGCGTCGATCGGCATTACTCGCAGATGAATGAACGAAGCGCTGCATGGCGACACGGATTTTTAAAAACCCCCGGCACTAAAACGGTTAAGTAACACATTATGACTGCCTTGATGAATGACTATCTTGAGTCTTAAGGCTTCTATGTGGCTCACTTCAGCTGTCCTTGTTTGATGACGTCAGAAGCGAGAAATCGTACGCTCAAATATATTATGGTACACGTGGAAATAAAAGAATATGTGCATAAAATAGCACTCGTGATATATTCAGCACACTTGTAAAAGTGTCTGGACGCTTTCTCTTAACCTGGACAATTAAGAAATAATCATAAAATTAACGTAACAGAAATCATGAGAGAAGATAAGTTAAAAACGCAAGTTGCATGTTGCACAAATTTTCACCTATTGATTGCTCAGGTTAAAAGAAAGCGTTCGGACATTCTTACAAGTATGCTGAATCTATCACGAATGCAAGTATTCTTTTATTTCCACGTATATATCGTGATATATATTGGCATGCGATTTCTCGCTTCTGACGTCATCAAACAAGAACAGTCAAGGTGAGAGAACACAGGAGCTTTAAACTAAGAAGCCGTTTTGTTTGACGAGTAACTGTTGTATAATAAAAAAAAGTAAACAAATGGGTATTCAGATAAAGAAAAAAAAGGAGGCGAGAAAAACCGTGAAGTTACGAGACGTATGCCGGCGACAATAGACGCAGAAACTAGTTTCCCGCGCGCAAAAATCAACGACCAAGCCTCGTGGTCTACTTTCACGTGCTCGTATCATCAGCGTTGCAGCCGATGCCGGCCGCGGTAAGAGTATCGGATTCCAGCGCGCGCTGATCGATTTAACACGGGGAAGAAAGGGAGAGACGGACTGCGAATTTTTATTAATCGAAAACCAAGAAGGGAAAGAACGTTCGGCGGGAATCGTAGCCGGGCGGTTTTGCTGCCTCGAAACTTTACTTAGGAGCAACCCGCCTCCGGTGAGTGCAATGATCCGTTATTCACGCCGTCGTAAGTTGAAATGTCTCGCGGAAACTTCGTCGTACCGTGGAAGCGTAATGCGCGAAATATTCCCACTACTCGGTCTCTCTCTCTCTTTCTCTCTTTCCTTCTCTTCCTTTCTTCTTCTCCTCGGAGCCGGTACGTTACGCTCGAGCATAAAATGCGATAGCAGCGGCTTTTAGTTTCCGCGGCGCGCGATGCATTCGCATTATCGAAAGACGTCCGAAGCCCCGCCAAAGGCCGCGCATATTTTTCAGACGCGGACTTCACGGAATTGTGTTCGCAGACGCGACGTGGTTAATCGGGAGAGCTGCTCTCGTTTCAGTCTTCGAGTTTTTTGTTAACCCTGACGGTAACACCCGCGATCCTTACGCAACATCATAGGTCTCTCAGGCCTGCATCGCGAAAAAAAATTGTGAAAATCGTGGTTGTTTGTGTTCCTTTTGATGATGACTGGCTGCCGTAAGGAGACCAGTTCTCGTTATATCAGACTGATTATATCAGTGGTTACACGGGGATCTTAATTTTTTTCTGAGGAATGGGAAATAAAGAAGGCCTCGTAGACCTAACATGTTTCTGTCAAGGTTAAGACTTAACCCATTAACTGCCAAATTTTTTTTTTGAAATGTTTGGCCGGATAAGTTATATATATGCACAAAAAGTTTTGTATAATTACAGTATAATTATACTCAAATTATGTTTTGTTTTGAGCCCCAAATGGGGATCGTGGCAGCTAATGGGTTAAACGACGATGCATCCGATCTGCACGTAATTTAATTACACGCAACTTGTGCGTCAACACTTTGCCCAAAGTTCAAATTCAGGAAGCAAATATATCGTTAAATTCCTCTGACCATTTAAGTATAGAAAATTCTTCCATTTTTTTGAGAAGTCGATATAATATCCATTAAAAGCCACAGCTATATTTTTATGTTTTACTTTGTACGGGTCGAATGTGTCGACGATGATTGACTGATCCTTAAATTTATTATTATTATAATATTATTGATATTATCAGATATATATTATAATAGAGATATATCATAATATTATTGTTGCCAAGTGTGTCATCGATGATAAGCCAGCAGCCAACGCGTTAAAGAAAGCAATGTGCCGTCATTAACTTGATTAGACCTCAGCCAGTGTTAAAATATTTATTTAATAATGTTTCAGTCCCTCAGATGATTCGCCAGGACCCGTCGGTGATGTCCTGGTCCCTCTGGATCGGCACTTTGACGACGACATCGGCTGCTTTGGTAGCGGCCGCGCTCGCTGCACTCTTGGCGGTTCTAAACACGGCTACTTCACCGAGATCGAAGATTCTTTCTATCCCTAGCGTATATTTCATAAATATTTTAACACGTGAGTCTCCCTTTTAAATTCACAGATAGCTCGGTCATACGCGACGACGTGAATTCTCAATTACTATTTTGCTTGCAGTATTGATGTGCTTAGCAAGCACTTGCACGTGGTTAGCGCAGTATTACACAAGACTGTACGTCAATGTGCTTCCGAAAGAGGACATCGACAATATGTGGACCAGCGAAGGCTCCGCCGAGCTTGGCTATTCGTTCTGGTAAGCTGAGTCTTATTACCGAAGGTATAAAAAGTCCCCCGTTTTTCATCGCTTTATCGCCACAAAGCGTCATCGATCCGTCAAGTATCGATGGTTTTCTGTTACTTTTCACTCTCTAAATTTCTTGGAGTGGTCCCACTCAAAACAAGTGAAAAATGGACGTATTTTTACTCGAAACAACAATATACATGGAAACGACTGCTTTTTCTCATGTTTCTTCACATATTTAGAAATATCTCATTTTTCCCCACATGTTCTTATTCGACTTGAACATAAAAAAAAATTGATGCTAAGAAATCATATTCAATAATTAGCTTCTTTAAAGAAAACAAAACAAAGTTCAAAGAAAATAGAAAGTAACGACGACAGTCCAATGACACTTTAATGTTCGTGAAAAGAAAAATTGTGATTTTATTTTTAAGCTGTTGTTATTAGGTTTGTCGGAGAAACAGGCACTGGCTGTCACAAACACATTTGACCGTGCCCTTAAATTAGATAATACGGAATATTAATTTTATTACTCTTACGAAATTGACTGGTCTGTTTCAATGGAAAAATCTGTAATTAAAATTTTTTACCAAAAATTGATTTTATGATGAAGAAATCTGGGATTCTAACATCCTGGAAATATATTGTAACATGGCTTAACTGGATTCAAATATTGTTTTTATCTCGTTTCATTAAACATGTTTGAAAACAAGCACAAAGAAGGTCACTACAGGGTCAATGTCTTCAATCTCTTAGAAGAATGGTATAATAAACAATTTAATTATTAATGTACAAATTACTTGGAAAAGACTCACTTTTTTGAAGCTGACTCACTATTTTCTTACTTTTTCAAGAATTTTCTTGTTATTTTCGATAGTTAAATCGCTTCCATGCTGCGATGGTAAAAATATTGCCATTCGAAATCACAAGAGTGAACGTTTCGCTCAAACTTAGGAAAGATTTAGACTCCACATGAGCGAATGTTTCATTCGATTGGAAGGAATAATATATCCCCGTGACGGTGGAGTACATCAAATTCACTCTTCAATTTCAAGTGAGAATATTCACCCACCGATTCAGAGTAGAAAATTCCCTCTATATGAGCCAAAAATAATTCTATTTTTCGGGTGAGATTTCGCTCTAAGAAATGTGGAGAGGGCATATTCCCATATTTTTCACTCATATTTCCGTGTGTCAGATCGTACTTTAAAATCTGATTTTTCCAACTGATACTTTGTTGTACCAAATTAGATGATTCACAGTACAATTGGTCTGTTTCACTTAGGCTCGTCGTTAGCGCCGGTGTCGTGCACCTCATTAGCATAGCATTAGTCGGCTGGGGATCGGGCAGAGAGAAGGACGACCGCCTGGAGCCGATACCCGCGCTCGAAGAGAAGACAGCCGCAGCGATAATGTTGTACTAAACGTCGTGGTGAAACGACGACGTTAACGAAATGGGCATCCGCGCTGCGATCTTGTCGACGCGCGAACTTCGGTAACATCTTTTACATTTCGGGTTTCGCGGAGGGGAGAAAGCGAACGACCGATTGCCTCGCGCAGTTCCTATAAACAGATCAAGTGACGCGATTGCGACGCGTGAATTGACAAGATCGTGTATGGAAAAAAAACGCTTTATTGTAACTTAATCTATACATTATTACGTCTTACCGATAAGGCCGCAATCTAGACAATAATTCGATTCGGAACCGAACGGCCCGGAGCTGAGATTTCTATCGTTCGTACTGTAAAACATTCATATACAGACGTGTGCGTGTAAATGATGCACTATTTCAAATTCGAGAGAGACGTGCTCACGTACAGTGCGTTACTTCACTGCCGAGTTTACCCCGATATATTTCGATACTCGTGAACAACAATCCTCTCCGGAGGAACTCCTTAGATTTACTGTGCTCTATTTCTCTTTTTATCTTCTTTTTTCCTCTTCCCTTTTTTTTTTTTTTTTTTTTACAAAGGCGATTACTTTGACTAGACTGGGCTCTTTAAAACGATGATATATGTCGTATGGTTTTAAGTAAGTTGTAAAGAAGGATATATCCGATAAGTAAGCCGTGATTTGCCTTTCCTTTGAGGCATCGACTTATCTCACGTAGTTACTTCTCGATATTACGCTTCTTCTCTCTTTATATATATATATATATATATATAACGTACGCTCTTATATATATATACGTTACATCTGTAGTCGGATTGAAATTGCACGTGAAACGCGACATGAAATGTAAATACAATAGCAAGTTCGCTCTCCGACGGTGTATTTATTTATAACGATGTCGCGGGTACGATAATAAAACAGCGAACAAGATTGATGTTATGTATTTATGTAACGGAATCATCTGTGTGTTCGCTGTTTTATTATTTATGTGTATATACGTATGTATATTCCCCCGTGTACATTCCCTCCGTTACAAAAGCTTCGTCGTTATTGTATACTTTGCAAAATGGCTCGTGTGTATTGTACATGGCGGTAATCGTTAGTTGTTAGTGTGCGGCAGGAAAAGAGAGAGAGAGAGAGAGAGAATAATACATCTTCCTCTCGAGGAAAGATACATCACGATGTATAAGAGAACGCGGGATAATATAGAAAAATCGAAATTAGGCGGGATCTTTTGATTACGTCGATCGATTCATTCGCAACAACGGGGCTTCACCGTGTAAAACTGAGGAGGGAACAAACCGAGTTAACAGTGAAGGTTTAAGTTTGAAGATTCGATATGAAATTTTCTCACATCTCTCATATGTGGCCGGATTTTTTATATTATTCTGCGTTGACGTTTATTTATGTACTGGGCATCGTGGCACTTCCATGCCGCTTGGTTGCTGCTAAAAAAGACCGGATGGCATGAAAGTGCTCGCGATTGTGTCTATCGTTTTACGGCTTTCTTTGTTGCTCTGACCGGGAAAAGCGTTAAGTTTCGGGGGAACATAAAGTGCTTATCGTAAGTTGTAAATTGAGCACAAAGATAATTATTATCGTCATCGACTTACGTAATAATACGAGAGCGAGCGAAAGAAAAGCGGATAAAACTTTAGATATTAAACATAACGTATATTTGTTAGAGTTAACCGAACCCACTTTATATTACTTTATTAGTGTCATTTTGTTACGTTAATTTTACCATTTATCAATTATTACTGCAAAAGAGGAAAGTTTTTGGAATATTTAAGAAATCTGCTCCTTTGTTGCAAGCGTCATTTTATGGGCATCTTTTTATTTCAATGTTTTGGAAAAATTCTCAACGCGTATTTTCTCGTTTCTGACGTCATCAATCAAGATGACTTCCTTCGTCGTAAGGAGAGAGTAGAATAAAGTTAACCCCTTCCGGTCGAAGTCCGGATATTTCCGGCAAGATGCAAGTTTTGGAGATTTAAACTATCGCCCCCCCCCCCCCTGTTTATGCTGTCCCGGTGACTATTGGATGCACAAGAAAACTTCTTAGACAAATTTAATTCTTTTATGTAAAATACAATGATCTATATTTAAAAAATATTTAAAAACTTTTAAACAATGAGAGTTGTCAGCTTTAATTTACTAGAGCTGTTATGGAAAAGGAGAAAGTAACCCCCCCTTTTTTTTTATTCATCCACATATATGTTTAGACGGATTAACTTCCGAGAATCGTGATTCTGGTGGTGAATCGTGTAGTAACAATGGTGGAGTATTCACGCATACCACCAAGCACGACTTACAGAAGTATGTTCATCTATATATACATATAACAATCAATGAAATTATTTATATTTAAATTATACGAACACAGAAACAGAAAGAGGGATATATATAGTTCGTATAATTTAAATATAAAATTTCATTGATTGAGACATATTTACCTGCTAATACATACATAGGTCACTACATTTCACATGAAAAACCATAAAATATTTGCTAGGAAGTTTCCTTGCATCTCCGTTAGTTGGCGAGATGGTATAGAGGCGATAAAACTTGAAAGGAGCTGGAAAGGGGATAATTTTGGCTACTCTACAAGTTTGTCAAGTCTCATCAAAATTGGAGACGGATACTTTGCGGGTGTCTCTTGGTAGCAGTCAAGTATGGTATCTCAAATCAAACGCACGCGTCAATAATTTTTTTTCCTTATGTTTCGCATGATTGATAACATTCCGGTGCAAATGAATCGATCGATATAATCAAAAAGTTCCAAGGCTTCTGCAAATCTAACTATACACAATCGTCGAATGTGTATATGCGTAATTTAAGGTTATCAAACGTGATCCGCCACAAGATTCGCCCAGAGAGAGAGAGAGAGAGGGGGGGGGGGACTTTCTCCTTTTCCATAACAGTTCTAGTAAATTAAGACTGACAACCCTCATTGTTTAAAAGTTTTTAAATATTTTTTAAATATTGATCATTGTATTTTACATAAAAGAATTAAATTTGTCTAAGAAGTTTTCTTGTGCATCCAATAGTCACCGGGACAGCATAAACAGGGGGGGGGGGGG